>NC_139831.1:10087041-10135408 GCF_963691815.1 Echiichthys vipera
TTGAAATCTCCTGTGCCCAACCTTGATTGTAGCCAGTGGAGCACATTTTAGAACTTTGTGCTCTGGTCTTGTACTTTTTTGACTTTTGACTATGGGGCTAGGATAGAAGGGATCGTCACTCATGTCTTGCTATGTGAAACTCTCTATAGGGTTTACTATTATCATTTTTAATAACCTGTTGTTATGTGACAATCCCTTTAATGTTTTGTTTCAAGAGAAAAAAAACAAATAAACATTGGTGTTCAACTGAAGCTACAGTAGCGTTTGTTACACAAACACAAAAATTAAAAAAAACATATATGCCAAAATATATTTTATAAATAATTTAAAAATGTATAATGAGAATATTTAATGCTGTGTAGTTATTTTATGAGTAAGTTATACTTGAATTTAACTTGCTTTTGTTCATTTGTCTTTTGCTTTTATATTGAATTGGATTTGTTTTTTTTATTTTTTTGTTTACTGTGTGACCCCTGGCAACTGTTGCAGTCTACCTTGTTGTAAAGAGTTTCTTATTGGTCAGTTCTTGTGCCATCAAGTTTCTGTGTGGGCTACTACAAAATGTTAAAAGACAAAAAAAACAATACAAAAAAAAGCGATAACAGCACCAACATTAGTGTGTCAGTTCAATGAGCTTAGAGTGAGATAGCAAAAGAAACCAAAAAAAGATGCAAACAAAACCTTAAAATTGCAGGATGTTGCTTAATCTTAGTATCTAAGGAGGAGAAAGAACGGCTCCCATTGTTCTTCAAGCTGGTAACAGGGTTCCACCACTTTTGTCTGTCTAATGAGTCGCCTTTGCTTGGGCCCAATCAAGTTTGAAAAAGACTTTTTCAGCCTCAACTGAGGGCATTTGGACACAAAGACTAGCTCTGCTCAGCACTGCTGTCACCCTGTGCCATCTGTGTTCAGTTGATCTCAAAGATAAGGTTGAGACCAGTGGTATAAACAGGGCTCTCCCCTCCTATGAGGAGCACACAACAGACTGGGTGGAATCATGTTTGAATGAGATAAAGTCTTGGAAGAACCGTGTTGCACATCAGCAATGTGGTTTTATGTTGCTTTGCAGTAAACTATGTACAATGTGGAAAAATATGAATGAAAATTGACAAAATGCATACAACAAACTAGATCTTGTAGCTGAATGTTTTGCTGGTCTCACCCATGGCTTCTGGCAACATGAAAATCGGAATAATCACTGAATGTATACAGCAGCTTATAATTAAACTATTAAATGTTCTCTGCTTTGTTTCCTTGTCTTTACTCAACACACGTCAATTTTAAAGTTATTTAATTTTTCTGTAAGGAATTATAAACTATTTTGAAAAGAGCTATTTCATTTTGCAAGTGGTGAAACTTTTTTTGTTTAAACAGTTTCTAAGCTTCAGGCCTCTGGCTGGCCGTTTCTCCTGGCAACGGTCAACAATCTTTCTACAAAGATTGACGCAGCCTTTGTATCCATTTGTCAATAAGCTAACATAGCATTGGTGCACATGCACCATTTGCAAGATCAAACATTTAGTAGGAGCCATTGTAGCCTAATGTTTGTATTTCACTTGGAAACGGAAAGTTAGCTAGCTAGGCTCATTAGCTTCCATTTTCACAGTGGAAGCTACTTAGCCTAGCTAGCTAGTAGTTAACATAAGCACTGATTCCCACAAGGCTAAACTTTGGAAAAGCAGGTTCAAGCTGAGATGAGATCATTCAAAGAGGTGAGTTACAAAAAATCACCAGATGTTGTTATAAAAGGGGAAATTGGCTATAGAGATCAAAACTGTTGATGTTTGCTTCTTCTAGCTTAGCGTGGGGGGTCTATGGCAATTGACTCAGTTTTGTAGCCAGCCTCAAGTTGCCATTCAAAGAACTGCAGTTTTTGGCACTTCTGCATTGGTTTAATTTGTTTGCCCGGAGGTTGCCACCTAGTCCAGATGTGACTCACTGTTTCAGTAGACATGTAGCCCAACCTCAGCACTCCATACGTTTATGTGACGTAAATTACGACACAGAGTAACTAATGTGCTGAGTCATGGGGAAACATACGTTCTCAAACAACAGATGGTACTAAGCAATGGCCAACAATGTTGGCTTCCCAGCTGGTCGACTGCCTGCTTGACACATGGATGTATAAATTTTGTCACCGTTTTGACAAACTACTTTTTGATGGTGATGTGAGAGTCTGAGAACTGTTGTTGGAATGGTAACACTGGATGAAATTAACAGTTTGACTCGAGGCTGGCTCCAACTCTGTATTAATATTCAATGCATTCTCTATTTCTCTTTCCCATTATATCCGAAGCAGACCTCTGGGAATTTTCCAACAAGTGAGGTGAGTGTGCATTAGTGTCTATTTCTGATGGTAGTGCTCTTTTCATTTGCTAGAGTGGGTCACACATGCCATTTTTGAGACATATAACATCTCCAAATGTCTCTCAAAGCAGGACATTGTTGCCTGTCACTGAAACCCACATTCGGCTGGTGTTTAGTGTTCTTTCATGGCCAACAGAATGATGTCATTACAACACCAGATCCCACTTGAAATATTGATTTATTAGTCATCTTTGAGTGGAAGGGTATGAAATAAGTTGAAAGACGAGACAGTCCGATTCTTCCTCTGCTAGTCTGCAACCATTTCTATGACAGTTTCACTCAATAAAAGCTCCACTTTTCACCTCCCTCATACACAGCAGATATTTCTCTTGAGTAAGTTTATATGGATTGATGAGGAGAAGCAGAGAGTAGATGTCGAAAAGGACACATTCCAGCACTGTAGACATAGAAGGGAAATGAGTGAGGGGGAAACACACAGCTGCCCTCTATGATAAGAAAAGGAGGTTGACTTCATTTCTATAATTAATTTGCCATTCCCTCTATACCCTCTGGTGGAGCTAACATGAAAGCTGGTCTGAAAGCGCACTTGCTAACATATCCATTAGTCTATAAGGAGGATCTTGTTTCTTCCAGCTAAGTTCTCATCTCATGGGCAATACCACTATTCTGCCCCATTCATATGAGTTACTCATGCCCTCTCAGTAGTGTTTAGACCCCTGGGTCTCCCTAACAAAACTGCCTGAGCTAAAGGTATATCCAACTGAATGGCAAATTCTGCATTTTCAAGATGCCACTCTCAAACATTAATGTTAAAAACTGACTTAGTAGCACAATAATGCAGTAATTATTTCAAACCTGTATATGAAAAACCTTTGTCCTCCACATCAACAGTATCTCTCAGGCCAAACCTTATTTGCAATGCAGGAACCTTATTTCTAAATCCCCAAAATGATGCTTGACCACACAAATATTAATTACTCCTGATTCATGGTGGTCATGGAGAATATTCTCCATTTTAGGCGAGATTTATATCAAAGGTTACCAGGACACATCCTATTAACATCCTATTAATGTTTAAATTGTGTTTTTGCAAAATGGTGAGAGGGGGAATCAGAGAACAATTAAAATGATTTATTTCTGACACAGACATGCATTGGAAAAAGAGCAGGAGGAGGGCCTGCAGTCTTGCATTCCTTCAATAAAAAATAGTTTGTCGTCAGTTCTTTTGAGTGAGACCCCTCCCCCCACCCCCCGTGACCAACCCCCAATCAGGCGCACTGATCTCTGTCGCTCTAGTGACCTCATTCTTTCAAAAGGACTTGCAGCTGCTCCTGCCTCATTATGACCAACTTCTTTTCACTAACTTCTGGTGGAGGTTTGCCATGGGATTAGATGACAGCCAACAACATGGTTTGATACAGTGCAGAGACATAAATGTCCTGCCTTGCAGTTTTTTTGCAATCTTTCAATAGAAGTTTGCCAAGAAGGATGATAAAATATTCACAGGCTTAATCCAGTCCATAGTTATCAAGAAAATGGGCTGATTCAGTTTCATATTTTGTTTGACGTGGCTGGGAAGTCCGATGGCAGCACCTGCAAATACATTATCTACAATTAATGATTTTTCTCTCCCTAGTCCACTGCAGTTTGCCAAATTCATTTTATTTCAAGCATGCAAATGAGACTCAGACTCTGAGCACTTAAGGCCAACATCTCTTCCCAGATTTTCTTCCACTGAAAAACAGGTGAAGTGATCAATACGTTACAGTCACAACAAGGCGGACCACTATCATGAAAAAAAAGTTTTTACTTTGACAGCTTTCTTTGTAACACAAACTTTAAAATTTAAAACTACTAAGTATCTTCAAAGAAATGATCTATTCATATTTTAGTCTTTGTGCAGTGTTTACATTCTCCCTGGATAAGTTACTAAACAGTTAATTGTTTGTTCCACAGATCCACACCTTTAAGCAAGGCGATTATCATCACTGTTGGAGAGAAATGTTATCGGCCCAGAGGGGGGCTCACCTCGCCCGGTATGTGTCCTCACACCACATCTGCACAGCTCAAAGTCTGGGCCTGCATGGACAACTCTGCTGCAGCCAGTCATTTGAAGGTGGCAAGCTCTAAGAATGAGATAATAGCTCAGAGACCATAGTGTGAAGAAAGTTTGTAGAAATTATTAGGACTCTCAGGGACGTATTTTTCTTGGCCGAAAGGCAAGGCTATCCAAACAAGAAGAATAACCTTTTGTTATAGCTTTTTTATTGTATTGAGGAGGTTAGTCTTTGTCACAATGAGAAGTGGGCCGGTCATTGCTATCAGTAAGAAGACTGATTACCCTCTCCATCTCCCCACCACAACTACATATCTAATAGGCCTGGCCAGTGGCTATTTCCCTTTGTGGTAGTCACAATGGAACTGTGATCGCCAGTGAAATGAGTGGCTCAAACAATAGTCTACATTCACTGAACACTACTGAGCCCTCAGTGAGATGGGGAGCAGTCACATTCCCCCAGCAAGCTTTAATTGGAAGTGATGCTAGACAGATCATATCATAACCATTAGTGATGCCCTGATAAGACTGACCTGGGAGCTGCTCTGTAAAGCCTCTTTGTCGGAGAAGGGTCCGATGAGCCCCAGGACCCCTCAGCCTGCCATCTCCAGCAGCAATCACAGCCTGACCTCAGCCACCTCTCTCAGCCCTTAATGCCCAGGATGCTGGCTCTTGGGCTGTGGAACAGGGGCAGTTGACCTCCCCATCTCTAGAGGATAAAAACGCTGATAGCGGGGACTAGAAATTAAAGATTGTGGCCTTTGAAAGCCTCCATTATTGTCAGTCGAAGCACCACAATGAATCTCAGCAGCCCTCTCTATGGACATGCATTATCGGAGGAGTGATTATTTGACCTAAACTCTCTGCTTGGCAATGATTTATTTTGCCCAGGCACAGGTATGTTTCCTGACCTCTCTACCTTTTGGAGGGCAGCAGAGTGTCAGAAAAAACAGACTTTTGTTGGAAATTGTATAATAAGTTGTAGAAAACATTTCAAGAGTATTATAAGAACCATTTTTTTTATCCAGTTTTGACTTCATCTTGAATATGCCTTTCTGTCTCAGTGGAATGAAGCTTTTTTACAAAAATATACTGGGGACTAAAAAGATTGGATCAATTGTTCCACTGCTACAGTAATTCAGAAAGATGGATTGCAGTCCAAAGTGAGACCAAAATGTGCTGTGAAAAGCTAAAACCGAAAGAGCACTGCACTTCAGATGTCAGTTCTCATGGTTACTAAGGTATGCTCGCAGACAAGAGAGTAGTTTTCTAAAATATGCACTATTTTTGCAAGAGTGAGAGATCTTAATCTTCTAAAGTGTTACCAGCTTCTGTTCTGTTTCCTGTGGTGTTTTGACAATAAACTTACATGTAATTTGAAGATTTTTTGGGGAAATATGAAGTAAGCCAGAGTGTTTTCCAACACCGCAAGGCCTTTTTTCTTCGCATCTAGGGGACTCATGCTTTAACTCAATTTAACTTGCTCTTTTGATCATCTACTATGCATTTGATGACATATTGATTTTAACCTCGTTTTTCTGCTACTACACAACATAATGTTTTTAAGCCAACTGCACAGTTTACACGGTTCAGTGCGTGTTTCTTTGCCTTCAGTTTTCATATGGAGTACCAGGGGAAATGAGGCTTCCATTGTGTGCAGGTAAAGCAGAATGCAACAGAAAATACCCTCATAGAAAGCAGACCTGTAAAACCCAATACTCTGCACACACTGAACTAATTGAGAATAAAGACGAGCACTTTAGTAACACCGCACGCCAGTTTTTGCAGTGACACTGTTTGCTGTAGTTGGCCATCATCAGTAGTCATTCGGCCGATTCAACATGTTGAATTGAACTGTCAGTGGAAGCAGTTATTGAGAGAAAGCTGTCTGACTGCCTAGTAAACCAGTGATTTACTCCATTCAGTGCCTTTTCTCCCTATTATTGTATCTGTCTTTTTGTTTCTTCCTCTACAAGCAAAAGACCACTGTCTGACCATTTGTGACTATAAAGCCAAAGCTGACAATTTAGCTGATAAATGGTTTCTTAAGCATACAGATTAAAAAAGATCAAAGGGAAGTGGTAGGTTCATTTGTTTAGTTTCTCTTCACATTATGAGTTTCAAATTATGAATAGAGACTACTGGGCCAGCTTCAGTATTTTATCTCACCCTGGAGCAGAACGTATGTTAGCTGGCAGGCGGTGGTTGCCCATTTTCTATTTTCAGTCGCAATTGAGTCGACCATGAGGCGATGAAGAGTCTGCTTCTGTCGAAATTAGCTCTTTGAGGTCAGCTGTCAGAAATGTCAGGGCCCTAATAACTTTGTCATGTTTAAGCAACTTGGAACTTGGAAAGGTTGAGACAGTAACCATCTGAACATAAATTTCAACTACGGTGGCTGTCAGCTCTACTTCAAAAAGGGCTGTAAATGAACAAACACATATATAAGATATGGCTACATTTCTCAGCTTTTATTCATTTCCCAACACGGAACACTTCAACGGCATAAAGGAGAATAAAATGTGTCTGTCTGTGATAAACAAAAGTGTCATAAAACACATAGCAAAACAAAGTTATTGCTTTCTTTGCTGTGACCTTGCTTACCTGTGGAAAAAAAACGTTTTTTTCTTTTATACTTCAACACTAATGTATCAGTCCTGCTGATATGCTATTGACAACTACAGTGTTTCCCATGACACTGCAGCCCTGCATATAACCAGTTACCTATGTGATCTACTATGTGGCTGAAAGATATTTGTACAAAAGACATTTGGTGCTTAAAGAAAGATATATTTTACTGCTGGCAGAGCACACAAAGTGATTTAAAGAGTGCAAAGATATAAGGCTGGCAGCTGGAATATAAAAAACACTTGTTTTGTCCTGCATGTCACCTAATTAATTTTCCTGTGATGTGCTATTGTGACAGAATGTGGCTGTTTTTTTCTGAGATACAGCAGAGAACAAAACTGATCCAGAAAATATTGCTTATTTACTATTATAAATGATTCATTATTGTCTTCATTTTTAACACAAAATGTTGCTTTGAGATTGTGATATCAGCCTTTTGTGATTCAGCTGTATTCATGTGACCGCAACAATCCAACAGCAACAATGGAGATTTATGCTAAACTATCCTGCCACAGAATTTCCTCTTTAGATCATAATATGGTATTTATATTGAAGCTATCTTAACAGCATTGTTTCTTTCAAAACATTTGATATTGCAAAATTAGTAGTTTGTAAATGTGATGTTTAGAGGACAGCTTAAGGGATCATTACAATTTTTGTTTTACTCGGGAAAAAAACAGATTAAAAAAAGTTATACTTACCTTATAAATTTAATTTAAAACCTGTTCCTCCTAACAAGTTGTACATCAGCTTCTAATCAACCAGTTTGATTGCAATCTCAGTGCCAACTTAAAATGTTTTCCCTCCTGCATCAAATGTTAGCGATGTGAGGGAGCGTCATCTGTTTATGTATCTTTACAATATCCATTGATACCCACTTTACATATGAACTCACAAAAAAAATGAATCCAATGTTAACATATTTACATATGCATAATATTTACAGACTAAGACTTAAGTAAACAAATGTGTTTGTACTCATAAGAGGCAGTGGCAAAAAAAGGGTTGAATGGTTTTTACTATTCTGCAGAGAAGAATGAGAGATTACTCAGCGAGCTGAAATTGGAACGGTGTTTAGAGTGCATGCCACATATTGTTCTGTATGATATTTAAATCTCTGAACAAAAGTGAATGGCTTGCCTGGAGCTTTGACTACAGGTGTGTGTGGCTTCTAGTGCAGCTGGTGGAAGAAATTGGACATGGTTTTTGTTTAGCCTGAGCTGTTGAAATTGTTCAAGAAAAATTCCTCCACAACACAACAGCAGAACATCAAATAGAGGATGGAATAAAGCGTCAGAATAGAAAGAGTGCGCTCTGACCAGGGTGGCGAGTAGCTGCATCATCGCAAATACATCTTCACAGATTTCTTGTGGGTGGTTTATGTAATTTGTTACTCGACACTGGTATAGTCAGCACAGCAGTGTATGCATCTCCATGCTGTGAGTATTGTATCTTTAAAACCCTCTACTTCAGAATACAATAGCTAAAGATTTATCAATACTTGTAACCACACTTTCTGATTTATCATGCCTGAAAGACATCTCCTGGGCAATTTGTGCTGATAATATTTTTGTTGTCAAATTTCATTCTCTCTGTTCCCAATGTTTTCATTCATCTGTGCAAACTTCAGTTCTGGTGATTGGATTCAAATTGATGTGCAAAAGTATTTTGTTCTCTTTGGAAAGTTGTATTCTGGCTCACATAGCCAATGAGGCTCATTCTAGAGTTGTAATCCTGTAGAAGTCATAGTCAACCCTGGAGAGTAATGCAACATGTACACGTATATGTTTTTTAAAATTTAAAACGCATAACTTTTGCTACATTTACGCCTCATGTCAACTGTACACCTGTGTTTTTCAAGTCTTAAAATGGAGACTTTTGAAATTTTTGTTGACCCTATTTTAGTCTTAAATGTCCGGGATAGCATTTCAGTCTGGAAATGCAGAAATAGAGACTTTTGAAAACCCACTTTACTTCACAACGTGTCTTCATCTGATTTGTCACACCCCCATTATGTGACCCTTTACCAAAAGGAAACAAACAACATTAGCCTTGACTACCTAGGGGTTAATTCAACACGCATAACAAATTACAGGCATTGCTGACTGTTGTCCATGCTAGCAGCTGCTGAGAAGTTTAATTCTTTCATTTTATAATGCCTCAACCGCCTACATGTGCAGGAGAAACATATAGCATATATAACATAAGTGTGGTTGTCAACAAAGTAGTGTGGAACAAAGGAGATCTGCCCAATAGACTCCAATATAAATAATGTATTATTCTAAAAGGCAACGTTCTAATTTACATGATCTGCCTTTGTTTCATGTGACCTCATGAAGAATAAGTAGCCTGGTGTGAGGTTTTCTCCATGAAACACTTCAACAATGGAAGGCCTGGGTGATACCACCAGCGCTGCAGGAGAGGGAAAGAGGGTGAGACCTACCGTGGATCCACAAAGAGAAATTGTGTGCATTAGAAAACTTCCCTCCCCCGTCTCTAGTGATTCCTTTGGCTTCTCTCCCTGACTCACTTGGGAGATTATTCTGAAATTCAACAGGGTGGCTTCTAATGAACCTACACCTCAATTTCCAAAGCAAACTAGCATTTTTATGGAACAGTGTGCCACCATTACGAGAAGGTCCTTGAGGGATTCAGTCGAGTCTGTATTACAGCTTCAGTGGTGCAGTTCATCAAGTCCCTAGATCAGCACAGTATAGCAGGCTATTGAAGAGGGAACATTAGTGGTAACAGCACTGTGGATAGACTAAGGTTTTTGTCTTTTTTCAGATGCAAACCTATGGGTTAGGCCATGACAACTGCAAACAATCACTGCCATGTTTTTTTTTTATACATAATTGTGCAATTAACACTGTTTTGTAACACACACCCGGGTCCTACATTATTTTTCAGGGATAGGTTTGCTGCCTTTTGCATGACAGGAAGATGCTACTAAATGTCTTTTTTTTAAGACAATAATTGAGCAACAAGACACAAGAATTGTTCTTGCCCCCTCATGTCACCAAAATGTTACGCTCCATTCAGACAAAAGCTTGTTCAGTTTGTAGAGCAACAATCAGACAAGATGACATCACAGATTACAGTCTTAGGCTTCACGAATAAGCAACAAATAGATAATCAACCTGCAGAAGGAAAAACACAGTCGTTTAAGCCACACACAATGAGTGCATGTGCATAAATTAATGAGTGTATGAATAAATCATACAAGAAATAAAAGGTCAAGCGTAATTTGAGGCAATATTTTCCCTACGATTTTCCCACAATGTTCTCTTCCAACTAGTGTATGTATTATTAGCGACACTTTATTTCATACATACTGCTTTTATATCTCTAAGCAATGTAATGTTATTATATATATATATATATATATATATATATAATAAAGCTACTGCATATGCTACAACAGAAATATAATTATTCTAATGATTATAAATCAAACCCATAGGTTTTATTTTCCTTTGTAGCATAATAAAACACATTTTACTTTCATTAAATCAAGCAGGAAATAGATTATTTACATTCCAATACCAATGCTTTAAATTGATTTTCCCATATTCCTCTCTTCCAATGTAAAAAACAAGGTTGTCTAAATGATTAAATCAATGTTAAAAATGAGCACTGGCTTATAAATAAATATAAGTGCAAGTTTGCCAGATTTCTTTTGACTACTGCCTGCAAAAAATAGCAAAGATTACAGCCAAGGCTTTTCATATTTAAAATAATTTCTGTTGTAAGCAAATATGCAATGTGTACCTCATTGGACAGTGTCATCTGGATACAGAGCAAAGCATGTGACATGAAATAAAACATCATCAGTACGGTTATAGAAATCATTTTCATGTCCTGCTGCAGCTCCAAGCCTTTTACCCAGAAACAAAGAGCGAGAAATGATATTTGGCATGATTAATGATACTTGCAATTTGCTTGGAAAAGTACAGGCTCTATTGAGGCAAGGGGAGGAAAATTGCACTTCACTGCATTGGGTGAAGGGGTGGGTGGTCGTTACTGCTCTCTGTGGAAACCCACTTGCTCTGTCATGTTGCGTTGTGCTGCAATGCCTCTCAGGGACCAAGTCTCTGGAACACAGTGACTTGATTTCCTATGAGTAGTCTCTTAATTTTTTTTTTTTTTTTGGCCTCATCATTATTTCCTCATTCGTTTCATCAGAGATAATTTATCTCTGTCTGCTTTAATGAAGTGATAATTCCATGATAATTAACGTAATCCTGCACCAAAGCAAATTTGCCTAATGACTGTTGTTTTGATAGTCAGAGTTGGTTCATGGGAGAATGTCCACACAGCGAGGAATGGAGGCTCTGTGCCAGGCAGAGGAAATAGGAGAAAGCAGAGTCGGGTGCCAGAGGACGGAGAAAAGTAAAAGAGGATTTTACTTTGTGACCTTAACTTTCTGCGGTTGGTTGCAGGGACCCTGCCACTTTTCATTCAGCAGTTCAAATAATAAGGTGATAGGTCAGCTCAGTAGAAGAAAGCCTATTTGTTCTTCACTTTTATGTCTAACTACAAATATGACTGCCTGGAGATGATGAAGGAGGGCTTTGGCCGTGGTATTGTCCCATTGGCATTTCATATGTGCAGGTACTAACTTTGACATTTCATTTGTTTGATATTTTTCAATTCACACCCAAGCAAAGTTTAGCCTTTATAAATCCTGGATTTAACATCCATAAATACTCTTTTCCCAGTTAAAATTAGAGGATTACCATTGGGTAAGGTCAATAATTGAACGTGGCATAACAATGTGCATGCAAGGCCCCTTACACATAAAATATATGGACCAGATTTTCTAGAGATTAGTAATGGCAGCCAGTTCTTTTCATGAACACAAGAGCGTGTTTTTTTCTGTCAAAAATTACATTGATGTTAATATATTAACTTTGAAATGTGGTCTGTTCATAACTTGTTATATTAGAAAGTATTTATATTCTGTGCATACATAGATGGATAAAGACAGAGATGAATAAAGAGAGTACCCAACCACAGGACTATACTCAAACTCTAAATATGTTTCAAATATGCCTGGCTCTTGAACCTGGCTCTTCACAGTACTTGACATGAATAGACAACAATAATAGATAACAATGGAATTTGAGTGCATAACTCATACATATTCACACTTACCATGAACCTAGAATATACACTAGAATAATTCTTGACCTTTTTGGTTAAATGTGGTTTGGTTTATTCAGAGAGTGAGAAAATGCTTAAAAATACGTGTTTTTCTGTACCTGCAGTCTAATAGATGAAAGTCCTTATTTTGTTCCTTTCTGTAGGGGTGCACCTTGAAATGTACGGTAACTTAACTTGGGAGTTTGACCTCAATGCAGAGTTGCACATAGCATTTTCTTGATTGCTTCAATTTCAGATAAGTCGATTTGTCTTTTTTTATGAGATAAGGGGGCACATACTAGAGCAAGAGAAGATTAATAATGATAGTGTGTTTTCAAATGTTTACAGGCAAGGGCCAAGCATGTGTGGGTTCAATTAAATTCAATCATTCAGGGAAATTGAAACTAGAATGGTTATTTAAGTTAAATTGCAACAAAGTAAAAAACACAGGCCTAGATTAATGTCTTTCGAGTGAAAGTGGATTTGGAACATCCAGCTGGCTTGATCTATCCACTTGCTTGACATGGATGTTGGAAAGACTTGCAGCCAACAAATCACCACCATGTTTGTGTGTTTTACATGATTAAGCATATGGAGGAAGCATTAAATCACCCTTTACTTGCTTGGCAAACAGCTGCAAGACCCCTGTTACTTCTCTGTGCGCATATCAACAATAAGTGTTTCCCTTTTAAAAATTTAGATCTATAACAGAACCATGACCATTTACCATTATAACAATGAATTGAGAGCATCTCTTTGGAATAAGTTGAACAGCTGTATTTTCTCTGGAAAGTTGGATTTAATAACTAAATGGACTATTAAACACCATTGATTCTCTTGGTTCTCTAATCACCTGCACATGGCTTCCACCTCTGATCTCGCAAGCAAACGTGGAGGTGGCTGAACCAAAATGACCAGTGCTAGCCACGCTAACATTTTGACATTGATCACGCTGACACATGCTAGTACACTCATTCTCATTTTCAGTTTATACATAGAGTGACAATATCCATTATTTATTTTTGAATTAATTTACACAGTGGCACTTGTAAACAGACAGTGGCAGATGGCCGCTGAGGAGTAAGCACAGAATTGTTAAAGCAGTTGGCCAACTGTGGAGCAGAATGAACTGGCTGGCAAGATATACGTTGCTGTAGTGAAGCAGTTGATGAGATTTGGGTCAAAAGTGATTAAGGTGGGATGTATGGAGGTGTGGTGGTTAGCACTGTCGCCTCACAGCAAGAGGGTTCTTGGTTCGGATCCAGGCTGGGGCCCTTCTGTGTTAAGTTTGCATGTTCTCACGTGTCTGTGTGGGATTTCTCCGGGTTCTCCGGCTTCCTCCCACAGTCTAAAGACTTAGGTTTTTGGACTGTGGTTTATGTGTTAGGTTTATTGATTACTCTAAATTGCCTGTAGGTGTAAATGTGAGTGGAATGTTGAATGGTTGTCTTTGGCTGGATGGTGATTATGGTGGTAGGTGGTAAGGAATAGTTATGTTTTACACTAGAGTGTTAAAATACTCAAAAAAAATAGATAAAAACGTAATAAATAACAAATATGACTGTAGAAACTTTCTCGGGTGCTTTACATGCTTCTTAAGTACAGAACAATATGAATAGATGAGTGAGGTAAAGATTGACGGATAGAAATTATCCTCTTATTTACCACAACAACACAAGGTGAATTTATTTCTTCACCAAAATGTCTGCTCTAAGGGAGACAATAAATCCCTGGTATATGAAATGCCCTTTGAAAACAAATGAAAGCCCTGACAGGCATCACAACACCTAAACAACAACGTGTTCACTATATTTTGGCTGAGGTATGATATTTGTGAGCAATTGTCTCTTTAAAGACTTAAAGATTATTTTCAAGAAAGTGTTGCAATTATGCTGTTATGTTATTACCTACGCACCATGGAGCTCTCAAATGGCTCACTCATTGTTGCTCTCTGGTCACTGGTCCTTCAAGTCCTTCAAATGTCCTGAAGACAACCCTGGAGGAAAAAGATGGGCTAGAATTATGGAGTGATGTCTGAGGCCAACAAAATAGATATGTAATTGATCAAATAATTGTTTTGCGCTGCACATTTAGGCTTCTACAGAGGTGCCTAACTGGACAAGAGGGATACTTGTTCCCAAACCTGCAATTTGGTTCATTATGGTTCAAGTAAAAAAAAAAAAAAGGAAAAGGAGAGTTTAATAAAATAAAAATAAAGGGATAACAATTAGATCCCCAAGTATGGCTTACATTCTGTATTATCATGTAATGTGTTAAGTGTTAAAGAGATAATAAATAAAGAAAATAGAAAAAAGAATAGCATTTGTTGGTTAGTAAATCCACATTGTATTGCAGTGTCAGTGTTAAAATTCCTTAAATCCTTTATTATTTTTATTAATGCATTTCAATCTGTCATAAAGCAACTTTAACAATTTTGCACTTAAATATAGTTTGATAATTCAAAAACATTATTGCAGATTAACTGATGTTTGTGATGTAAGTAATTTGTAAAAGGTATACTTAAGATATAATTAAGAACTGATCAAGTACAGAAAGAAAATCTATTACTGCATTTCATCTCATTAGACTGAGGAAGAATAATAGAAGTCTTACAGACCCTAAAGTCCAGCTGTGGATAGCCCTGCTGCAGACAATGTTGGAGAGACAGGGTGGTCGCTCATTAAAAACCTCCAATTTGCTGGGAGAAGAATGGCAATCGGTCCAAAAGGCCTGTGCCTTTCACAGCGTTGTGTGTGCTTGTGTGTGGGCACATCAATTAGAGAGGCTTGTTGGGTTTCTCTCTTCAAAGTACCTAAATAATTCTACCATTAGGGGTCAGATCCTATTGACCAGTGTGACATCAGGTCTACATTGTGTCAGTGTTTATAGAACTGCAAATTATTGGGGAAGATAAAGAGAAACTGGGTTAAGAAAGCGTGACACTCCATGATGCAGTCTTGCACACTTTGTCTGACAGTGAAAGGGTATCTCTGTTAAAACTAGTATCTGATACACACACTCACTACTACAGTGGGAGCAGTTTAAATTGGCTCTGCTGATTCTTTAACCGCTTCCATCAAACTAGATTAGAAAGGTGAGCCGGAAGATGGACCCCTGATGGTTAATTGAAGTTTTATTAATGCTGCTGAAATTCAAAGGGAAGAAGAGCCGATATGACTGCAGGGCTTGTGGAGTTTGGGGAGCCTTCCACATTGCACTGTTTTAAACCAATTATAGGTATTTTAAAATGTTATTTATCCTTATACTGTATAGTTGGTAAAGAAACCCATTTTCTTTGACCTTGAATGTCCCTTTACGGTCGTCTGCTCTGAGGATAGAGGTTATCTCCCTAGTGAGTATTCTATGTATTATATAATTAATAATTCATCAGCTCATTGCTAACAGAAAGCTGTCTGCGGGAGGGACTGACACATTAGTAGTTCAGGGCAGTCTCTTCACTCTGCCTTAATGAGGTGTTTATAGTTGATTATATGACATTACTATATTCATTGTTGAGTTTCTACTTTACCACTCTCAAAAAGTAACAAGACTTTTTTTTCTGAGAAAGCAGGCTGACCTCCTTTGACGCTGCAAACACATTAAAAGACAGTATTTTAGATATTAGCTTTGAACAAAAAGAATAAATTGCTGAGTAGACTTCTTTAGATTATTAGTTAAAACCCCTGACCGCTGCATTTGACATTTGCTCGCTGACTGTAGTTTTGAAATGGAGTTCAGAAGCAGTGGGTCTGCACAGCGTGAAGCAGGATCACACTGGATGTTAAGGAATAATTAGACATTTTGGGAAATAGGCTTACTTACGTTCTTGCCAAGAGTTGGATGAGAGGTCCAACAGAGACTGCATAAAACCGTGCTAAGCTTTGCTAACAGTCTTATGGATTCGCAGCTATCTGACGGATAAGAGTGGTATCGTTCTCTCTTTCTTGTCTAACTCAAGAATGTAAATAAGTGTATTTCCCAACAGTCCCACTAGCACTTTAAGTGTTGAAAATCATGTCTTCTCAGCAGTTATCCTAGGATCTATGTTCTCCAAATATGTGCTAATAACTCAGACAGACTCAGAAATCTCAGAGTTCTGATCTAATCTGTCTCTTTAGCAAGTTCATCAGCTGGAGAAAGAGTCGCTGATGCTGCTGTTGTCTGTGGCTCTTTATTAATATCCATGGATGAATTGACACGTCTGCCTGCTGGTGTTACTGGTGTCAAGTAAATTAAAAACATGCAGTGGTTGCTGTCAAGCATGTAGTTTTGGTGGTTACTAACAGTATTTACTGCCTTCCCAAGATCAAGGTTGCCCATACACTCAGAGTTTTGTCAATTTACTTCACTCTGCACTAGTGGGTTCCATAGATACATATTTTCACTCTCAAAACTTTGAATAGTATGGGAATTTGAACATGGGACTATATCTAGCATGTTTAACTCATATTTCCAAATGATTAAGAGTTGGCCATTTCTTCCATATGTGTCCTGTGATTTCATTTGGGGCACTCTGTGTCATGTTCCCTCTTGACAGGGAAATAATATGTCAACAACCCTTTGCATATTGATTGAGCATGCCTTCCTGCAGGATTGGACCCTCCCAAATAGATCCTATTAAGTGCACCCAGAAATCGGCGGTAACAGCCTTTAGACTGACGACCCCCTTCTGCTACTGCAGCTTTCAGTCTGTATAACATTAATATTCATTTTCTTGGTTTTAACGAAGCAGGCAACAGGCATGGGGTGCCCCGGGAGCACTGCATTTAGCATCAATGGAGATACAGTCAAACAACCAAACACAGAGGCAGGAAGTTGGCTGTCTCCTTCCCCTGGGCTCCATATTAATGAGATAACGCCACACTGCAGCCAATTACAGCCACTCCCAGACAGATGCCTTAGGTCCAAGACAACCTCCCACTGTAGATTCAACCCCCACCTCTTCCCTGTCGCCATTCCTTTACATGAGAATACATACATCATTTTCCCCTGACACAAATCCATAAAGGATATACATTATGCATGTTTTTGCAGATAAAGTAGCCACAAACAATGGTGCTAAAACTCAAGTGCTAAAAGCCATACAGAAAATGTCCCTTTAACCCATATCAAAATCATGTAGTATGTTAAAAAAGGCATTGTTTGATTCACTTGTTAGTTATCCATCAATTCATTCTCCGAACAACTCATGTTCCAGGACATGGGGGATGGAGCTTATTCAAGCACACACTGGACAAGAGGCAGTGTGAAAGATCACCCGTATATCACAGGGCTAACATATACACACAACCACACACTCACATTTACATCTACAGGCAATTTTATAGTCTCCGATTTACCTAACCTACATTCTGTAGTCTCTGGCCTGTTGGATACCCACACAAACAGAGAGAGAGAGAGAGAGAGCAGGGGAGCATGCGAGAGCAAGCAAACTCCAAACACAAAAACACTCTGGCTGGTTGAGTTCGGTTTGAAAGCATGACCTTCTTGGTGTGATGTGATCACCCTCAATAGTAAAATATGATTAATCAAAACCTTCCCAACAGAGTACTGTAAGAGTTTGGATCATGGTTTCCAATAACGATGCCATTACACTGCAGCCCAGATAGAAAACCTATAAAAATTTCAACCTCTAGGTGGCCAGTCAAGCATGACAAAAGACTCCAAATAAGAGTGCTCTTGAAAGTACCTCAGTATTTAAAAGGGCTTGTCTAACCCGTGTGAGATGGCTCATTAATTGTGCATTACAAAGCTGAGGCAGTGGAAATAAGTCTACCTGCCTGGCATCACAGCAGCTCCTATATTGGATGGCGCAACTACATGGTCCTTTGAATAGGCAGGCTTAGTGGTATGGCTGTACTCAGCACAATGGGAGCAAGCAGCTGCTGTTTGCCTACTGAACTCTCAATTGAGACAGAGAGCAATAATCATTGCTCAAGCTCCTTGGAAAAAGGCACCATGGCCTGATGGAATGTACACCCAGAAATGCACTGATGCACACACAGCTGTTGTAAAATGAGTTTTACAGGATGAGTTATAATGTGACCTCATTACAAATATTTTCTTTAAATTGTCATAAATGTATCTTATTGTTCTTCTACCAATGCTGGCCTAAATGTCATGCAGAATAACCATGTCTTAGGACAGGAGACATATCGTTATGTTGCTATAAGCTTAAAATATTCCAGCCTTTGAGGTTGTTTAAAATTGCATGACAAATGTTTGAGCAGCAATAAGTTTCTGCTACAAGCTGCATACTATATACATATATGTTATTTACTTTGTATTGTCAAGACTTTCTACATATTTTAGTCATATGCATCAACTGGTAAAATGTTAGACTGAAATACAGTCTTACACTCGATATAAACTACATCATAAAAGGGCTAAACATTGTTAAGCAAAGAAAAGCTTTTGAGAAATCTTTGAGTATGGAAATAAATAAATAAAAGTACTGAATCTGCCATATTCTGGAAGCTAAACGTGTGTGCAGACAAAAGACTGGCCCATTTTGAGAGTGGAGGCAGACAGATACCAATAGGGGTCTGGGGACCTGAAAATCGTTTGGCTTGGCTGGTATTCAGGGTGAATCCGGGCCAGTAGTACGATGCATGGGCCCGATACAACTCAGGGGAGGGGGAAGGAGTGGCATGACTGGAATTAATTCCCTGTGATTGAGGCAATTGCCAAGGTTACTGCAGAGAATCAAACAGTGGAATGTCACAGGATGTGTTGTTTTCAGAGGCACAGTATCCTTGGTCACAGCTCATACCAAGGAGATGCTAATGATAGCTTCATCTTATATCTCTTTGAAAAATTCGGAAAAGCTTTTCCCGTGAGGCAGTCCTCTTTATTAGGTGAGAACCATCAGAGTCTTATTTTCAAAGGAAATATATTCAGCTCAGCCCTCTCAAGTATGGTATAGTTTGGGGTGTTAAAGGCACAGCAAAAAGACATAAGCAAGGAAAGCAAGATGTATATCTATCAAAACAATTCAGAAGCCAAAATTCAATTTGACATCTGCAAAAATATGGGATGCATCCAACCAAACCGAGCAACAGTTGTGCTTTTCTAAATTAAAAAACCTGGCCCCTGTTATGCATCACTACGATAGTGAAACTATGGGTAATTACACCTTGCTCAAGGTTTGTAAGGACCTAAGGAAGTGAGTGTTATATCCATAAACAGAACCCAGGCAAGACAAGTAATTTCATTCAAATGTAAATCAGATTGTCAACCTTGTGTGAACCAACTGTAAACCTTAAGTCATATCTCTTTGGTCTCATCCAGTGGGACACTGTAAGATCCCTGTGAGAGTTGTATTTAGTAATTGCAAACAATAAAAAAAAGTTATTTAAAGCATGAGTTGGTGAATAACTAACTATGACCTAATAGTTAAGGGTTTTGTTGTGCTTGACTACATTATATTGAGAGGTGTTTCTAATATCCTCATGTATTTAAATGGAAATGACGCACACAAAAAATAGAAACACCTTGCAATATACTGTATATACAGTATATAGTAGTTATAGTAGTATATGTAATATGGCTCTTTTGTTGGGTGTGTAAGTATTATTTTATTCTGTTTTCATTACTAGCAAATTAATGTAGGCTAATGTTGTGGACAATGTACTGTATGTTTTAATACATCTAAAGTAAGTATAGGTGTCTAATTTATATACAGTTGCGTAAAACGGAAATACTTGTATAGGGAAAAAATAACTTTTCAACGTGCGTAGCACTGACACTGACAACTCTTGTGGGCAAAAGTGAGAGCGTGAACACTTGCACGAGTATGCCGATATCAGCAACCGTCTGTTGTTGGGCTGACTGACGGTGGCTCAACACTAAACTCTACAGGAAAGTGCTGAAACTGTTTGGGACATTAACCTGGAAAGGAAACGTATCCTCTCACCAGTGACCTGTTGCTTCCTCCCATACAAACCGCGTAAAGGAGTTTTGTGGTCGATTAAATTTGAGGATTGGATGAATCAGTTTGCAGTCACAAAGTCAAGGAAGAAGCTCCTCTAATGGTAAGTCTTTTTTCCGTTTACAGGGTGATACAGTATAGTGTTTTTTTATTTATTGTGCAGTGTTTAGAGCTTTCATATTGAATATTTATCTTGACTTGTTTCTGTTTGGCCTCCTTGTGGTGCTTTTGATGCTTAATGAACACCAGTTCTGCTGTGAATTAATCTTTATGTGACATTGTTTTTTCATAAGCTGCAGTTTAAACTGTCACACCAGCCTGTTGTTATCAGTGGTTGGTGTTATTGCTCTTTGACAGTCTGCTACCTTTGTTGCTATGAGTGGAGTAGCCAGGCATAGTGCTAAAGTGGTGGTGGTTATGGGCCTCAGTAGTCCTTCAGATGGGCTATCATATCAAACTGTAATTATGTAGGCAAACATAACACAAGATAAGTGTGTATGCTCTTCTTCTCTTTTGACATTTAGGCCCTCTGGGCTGTGATCCTGTCACAGCAGCAGTTTACATGGGCATGGTCAGTGTAGGGATGATCGATAGGGATTGGAATTGGTAAGATTTTATTAATACCAATGTCAGTTTTGATTCTGCTTATCTGTCCGACTCTTTATCGATTCCATTATTGATTCCTGATCAGTTAGGCACCCATGTTGTTAACGGCACACTTACTTTGGAGCGTTTCTTTCTCTCCACCATGACTCCATTTTGCAAGTTTCCAGCAGCAAATGAGTTTGATGTTAAAGTTTTGCAATGAACAATTGTCAGAAAAACATCCTTGCATTGATAGAAAATAATTGATAACCTCAGGGGGATATGATTTCGGTTCCCATTCCTATTTGATTCTGGTTCTCAACTGGAACAAGTTCTTGACAGTGACGTGCAGTCAGGGGAGGCAGGTGAGGCTGTGCTTCCCCTGTCATCATGAGAGGAAAAATAAACGAAATAATAAAATAACACAAGTATTAATATTTGTCCTCTGGACTATGATTTTGGTGTGGTTCTTAATGTATTTTGACCATTTTTATAGTAAAAATCACAGAAAATTCTGTATTTCCTGCTTAAATAAACGGAGACAAGAGGTGAGGCACGGACAGCCGTGCCTCACCATGGTGTTCAGTAATGTATTTTACGTATGTGTGTAATATTTGCATCTTATTGATAAGACATAAATCCACAGGGAAAATACTTGCCTTGAGGCAGGCAGTACCTCTGCCTCAAGGAGGGTGGCGATAGTGAGCAGCCTGATAGCCACCAGCCAGGTCACGGTGAACTCTGACCTGTGTGCAAAAAGTAAACACAGTGTGTGCTGTGCGACGCTGTAGAGCTTAGCGACAAGCTGTCATCTCTTTCCCTGAAAATGGAGGATTTGATTTCTAAAATAAGATATTTTTCAAAGCTGCACTTTCAGCCAAAGCAAGAAGTAATTTACAAGTAAAGGTAAGATATACTGCAATATACAGTGGCACTGGTGTTTTAAAATGCTTTTCAGCATTCTATTTGCTCCTATTCTCTCATCCTATTGACATCCTACTGTATGTTTGTAAATCTGACTTGTGAGTCAGTCCCTCCCCAACCCCAACCCTCACTGCACTCACTGGTTCTTGACTATCATCCCCACTGCATGATATTGGAAAAAACCTACATTGCAATATTTTTGTACTCATTTGATGAGAGAGTGCTGAAACAAATGTCAAAATTGTCAGAGAAAAAGAGCACAATGCCAAATGAAATGAAAATGATAACTCTAATAATTTAAAGACATTGAGTGAGTTATTTTAGGCCATCTCATAATACATCTGTGAGGTACCTGCAGCCATTTTTCTCCTTGAGTTTGTTCAGTTTGCCAAGTTTAATTATCCAATTCTGACAAGTGTGTGTAATGCTCTGCAAAAAGGCACATCTTCATTCTCCCCATTGATGAAACTTAGGGAGAGTGAAGATGTGCAACGAGGAAAAGTTTAGCCATGTTATGTCATAAACATATATATATATATATATATAAACATGAATTATTCATTTTTATTAACATATAATTGGTAACTGTCTTCATTTTATTGTTGGACCAAACCTATTGAGGGTTGCACGTTCTGTGTGAGAAACATTATGTGTATCGTTACTCCTCTTGCTTTGTCACACACTGATAAGTCGATGTAGGAATTGACTTTAATTAAAGCCAGAACAGAGTCTACAGCTGTTATCTGTTATCTGAGAGCAAGCTGTCAGCAGCAGACTTTACTTTAGTCAGGTTGTTGTGTACATATTGTGCTTATGTATATACGTGACGTAATACAACACAGTGACTTTGTGAGTGACGGATGAGTTGGGTCTGTTGCCATGTAGTTAAGACAAATGAGAAAAGCAACAAAAGATGACGAGGGAATGGCTTGTTCAAAAATGAGCTGATGGCGGCTGCACTGATCATCTTTAGTCAAGTTATATTATATTATGTGTGCAACATCATCAGGGTGAAAGGCTGTTTAGTCATGCTAAAAAGGAGGGGTAAACATACCATACCACAGCCAGTTTGTGTACTTCTATTTATTAATGAATAAGGATTTTAGCAAGTCATCTGACTTGTTTTATGGTGGATAGTAGTGAATTTGGATGTCAGAAAAAGTAGAAAAGCAAAAATTAATATATAACTGTAGCACCCTAAATTATTATATAGTATATTATTTGGCACAGTAGTTAAAGGCTCTTACATACAAAAAGCAGGAGCTTAGTCACATCTGTGGGAAATGCACTACAGTTGAATCATATTTTTCATAAACATAATGTACATACCTTATGAAGGCCCTCAATTAGAAAGTAATTTCCTTTCACTATAGTGAGAATTACACTGCAGTAGAATTGGGATTTGGAGACATTGAGAATATGCTTACGTCCCCCTGTTTTTTATTATGGAGAAGGGATGCAAATTATCCTCCCTAACAACTTAATTTGTTTTAGTAAACTGTTTAGTGGAGAGAGATGAGAAATTTGGCACAGAGTGATCAGGGGAACCACGGGAGGTCTCAGATCTACATATTTCTCTGATTGTGTCACATGCCTGCAAAAATACCGTATACTACGAAAACAGTAACGCACACTTGAGACTTGAGACAATGTTTGAAATTCATTTTCTAATACCAAGCAGCCACTGTAGAAATCATTCACAACTTAGATATCATCTAACTGTTCCTTGTTCTCCACCTGGCACACAGGCAATAGTGCATTTCAATTGAATGAAAAATGAATAGTCATATTTATGACTTGAGAAATGCTGGTAGTATGACAATGCATACATAATATCACTTCAATGATGAGGGATGGTAGCCACTAACAACCAGTTTGAAATCTAATATAAGACTGCAAAAATAAACCACACTAAATGGCTCCTGTATGAGATGTAATATCAGATCAATTGCAAAAAGAAACACTTTAAAATGGCTTCTCATGGGTACAGTACCTGTTTAGAAGCCCAAGTGCGCTGTAACTGTTATATAGCATTTTATTCTCAGCATAAAAAAATAAAATTGAATAATTGGACCTACAATTAGGACAAAAATATAATACGAGAAACATAAAAAGAATAAAACATTTTATTAGAATGGTAATTTTGTGACTAATTAATTAAATGACTGTGAATATAACAATGAATGTTTATGCTGTTTTAGAGATAATATTCTTGCCATTACCTAAAGGAAAATACAGCACAACATAAACAGAGCCAGGGCACTACTTCAGGCATTTTCTTCACACCTTTATTTACTGGGGGGGGGAAGAAATACTACATCAGCTGAGATTGTTTTGCCTGGAGACCATAAACTATGGTACCATTGGAATTATCTCAAAACTCCCCTTTGGCAATGACTGTCCAACCTTGGTGAGGTGGTTTCTGCCTCTGTTCCTGAAACATCTCTTTGTGGCTGAGGTATGGTCCATAGTGACAATTTGCCACTAGGTCTAAGTAATGTGATGTGGACAGACAGAGGACCCTTTGCTCTCCCAGTTGCTTCCCACAAGGCAAAGAGGGGTTCCTGTCTTGTCAAGGTCAACTTCCCTTTCAAGCAGACAGCATTTCAAACTGCAGAAACTGCAGTCACCTTTGAGCGACCTGTGCCTCACAGAGAGCCTTGGCCCTCTCACTACTTGCAATTACTGCTGAGAACACCACGCTGCTGTTGCATCTACAGGAGCTGTAAAGACAGGAGAGAGGTGTAAACAAAGAGGTGATTTAGATGTACCACTGACACTTTTGGCCAATTACTCATGTCTGTGGTCTGCAATTGGCTGTCTGGAAGGGGGGAAATGGGTCTGAAGTAAAACATCATTGATGTCCAACTATATTTTGTTTTTCCTGTCATAGCAAACAAAGATTTGTTCAAGATTTGAAGTTAAAGCTCCATAATTATGTTCAGACTATACATGGTTGCTATATCAATGGAATATCATAACACTAAAAACAAGCACTTATACCTTCTTGAAGGAGACATTATTTGTACTCTGCTGCAGAGAAATGTAGATTGGCTTGCATTGTCTTGTCAGGTAGTACTTACTGGTCAACAGTTCAAGTAAAGTCTGTTCAAAACACAACATTGGAACACCAGGGGAACACCTGGGGTCAGCTTTGTACATACTGTATTTTCATATTTACTCAAATTCCATATTGACTCTAATCTTTGCTGTAGACCTTAAACCATTCAATTTACCTCACAAAATTAAACCTATTTGTAGAAAATTTCAAGTGCACATGAATCTGATTTAGCCAATCACATGCCAATTACATTAGGTAACATGAATAAGTGCATAATCCTAACCTGACATCTGGCCCATGGCTAGTGACCTACATTTAGCTAGTCTATATATGGAATCTAAGTTTGCAGTTGCAGGACTAAAATAACTTGTGACCGTACCTTGGAAAAGCCAGACTATGTCTCGCTGGACTCTCATACCCAATGTTGATCCGGTTTTGGGCATGGCCATCGTCTGTCACAGTTGATTTGTCAACTCGTTTAACTTTAACTGACTTGACCAGTGTACCTATCCTTAACACTGCACTTGACGTTCTGTGATAACGGTGTAATAAGTTTCTGTAAGAGCGACATATTAGCTTGTAAATTGTCTGTGGATTTTAACCAGTCCAGTGAGGTCCTACAGAACTAAAGTATTGGCAGGCTTCACCTCCAGGCTGCTGATGATCAAATTATGTTTGTCTTTAATTTAAGTCAGTCTCGTCATCCAGTTGACGTACCTCTTTTGAGCTATTCTAATGCCAGGACTGGCCTCTCAATGCCCAAATCCACCAAAACAAGTTCCCAACCAAGACTATTTTGCAGAGGCACCGTGGCTGCATTTGAAACTTAGACCCAAGACGAATTTGATTGACTTAAAGCACTTGCTTGCATTTGCAGTTTTTTTTCTCTTATCCAAAATATGTTAAATCCCAATGCGAGACTACTGTACCATGCTCTCTAGACAGCAGAGTGTACTGAACTATGTTTTATAAAACAATGCAGAGATCAAAATGTACAGCACAATTTAATCTAATGGCAGAAAATTGACATAGCGTACATGTAGTTGATATACTTTTCTAAATATATTGTAAGACGGATGTGCAGGTTAACAACAGTGTACATGTGCTTAGTTACTGTATATCATGCATCGGTCAATCGTAGCAGTCACAGCGGTCTAGATCATTGATCTCTTCTTTGTGGTTGTTTAAAAAAGCTGTACTTGTTCTGTTGTGCTGATGTTGGCAGTTTTATACCATATTCCGACTGAGAGAGCTTGGAAAATGTGCTGGCTGGTGTGAGAGGGGTCAGGAAAGAGATGTGTATTTAAGTGCGCTTCTTGATCCTGGTGTCACCCAGGCCTGGAAGGAGTTGCATACAGTGATTTTCTCAGCTGATTGGATGATGCACCACAGCCTGGTGCTCTAGTGGTGGATGACCACTGCAAATTGTCAGTTACAGTAAAAGATGGAATGGACTCAGTGATGGCAGTTAGTTTCCACAGCTGTCATCAACTACTACAAGACTGAGTCTTCAGGATGTGATTTTTACTTACCTATGATGCTGAATAGTCTGCTTGTTGATGGTCCTCCACACTAGTTGGTTGTTATTAAGGTGAATCAATGGCACATGGTGTGGTGTCACTGATGACCAGTCAGATTTTCCCTTTCCCTTCCCTTCAAAAGCAGTCAGGAGTTCCTCTAAAAAAGGCCCACTCTGCACTTTGTGACACTTCTGTCAAAATAAGAGTCTACCATGAAAAATATTGTCTCTTTTTCCTGCCTGAGGGGTCAGTATCAAAGATCAAAATGCCAACATATCTACAAATGCTTAGTGGGCTTTTAAAAAGTATAATGTGTGCCTTGTTTGGTAAAGCCAAACACACAGCAAATACTGTATGTGACTACACTTAGCGCCTTACACATTTGCTCTAGCCTGCGTATGTGGGCCATTCAAGTGCAAATCTTCCTCATCCTTGACATAAAATTGCACTGTACAGTCTGAACATTCCTGACAATCCTCCTGCTGTGGCTTTTCTCCCACATTGGCTTCAATTCCATAGGTAGCCACCAAAATACCAAATGCATGAGAGCAACGTTCAAAGCAAGAATGTTTCTTAACATTCAGATTTGGCACAACAGATCACAACACTTCCAACCTCACAATACAGGGTTCACAGAAAAGTTACTAGCAAGTGCCTTTTTTGATGGGGGCCCAGCGTGGGTCAGTGACAGTGATTGCAGCATTAAGGTAGGGCTCTGTAGTTTCTGTGATAAAAGAATCATGGATGGAATCATGGAATTGAGAATTTAAAAAAACAATAACACATATTCCATAGGGCCCTCCATTAAAATGGTGCTTCAAGCTGACTGGAGATTTGAAAATATGACTACATCTAATTGTCACCCTAGCCGCTCAACTGTATCTGTAGTTCAAAAACATTCATGGGGAGCCAGTTTAGGCCAGGTGGAGACAACCCAGATGTCTGAATTATCACAAGACCATGTATAATCGATTTATCTTTGGTCTTTAGCATGTTTAGCATGCTTTGTGCATTTTCAAGTGGATGTCCTCAAATTGCTTTTTTGTCCAACAATCAATCTGAAACTCAGACATATTCAATTCATACCCCATAAGACAATAGCCTTGAGAAGCTGGAATAAGGAATATTTGGTATTTTGCCTTGAAAAATTACTCAATTAATCATCAGGATGCTGCAAAATGGTTGCTGATTTATTTTCTGTAAATCCATAACTGGATTCAACTCTAAAGCCAAATGCATGTTACATTTATGTGTTATGGTGCGGAATAGGACTGAGTAGCCTACCAAATTTTCATTGGTCGATTGGTTGCAGGAAAAAATACATTTGGAGCCGTGTCTTGTCAAAATTAAGTGAAAATCTATATGACTGTATGCGGCTGGCCTAGAAGGCTGGAGGACTCTTAATTTGAAGGGCCAGGAATACAGATACAGGAAGTCATGACACTCACTCACTATCATTGTTTTTTTAAGACATCGAGGTCAGACCGTTAATAATTAATAGTTATGTCGGGTCTAAAATATGGGATCACTTTGAAAAGAACAAGGATGACACCTAGGAGGTCACATGCAAAACTTTGCCTATCACTCGTCCTCAACGGACATGACCTACCATCTAATATTGTTAAACGCTAGTTTTAGACTATTTGTGTGTACTTTGCCAGTGTCATTAACAGGCGGCAGACTTATAGCCACTTATGTTAAATTGAATAATTGCTCTAAATGACGACCATTGGTCGACCAAGAAAATCCTTGGCCGGAGGCAGCCCTTGTGATAAATATATCACTGGAAAATTATTTCTTTATTCAGTCTTTTCATGATGTCGCCTATTTAAGAATTTGGTAAACCTTCACCATTTACTATTTATTTTAAATCACTGTTTTGGTAAAACGTATGTATTCTGAATGTCAAATGAAGATGGGAAAGGTTGTCAAAGTAAGATGGACAACCCATTACTGTTCTCCTTCCCGGTTGCCTTTAAACCTCCTGTGTTCTTGTGAATTAACTTTCAAGGGCACAGAGTTTCAGCAGATATTTCATTTCCCAAGATGGCCATCTTTCAAGCTATCACTTGAACAACTCAAATCTGTCTTTTGTAAAGAAAAAAGAGGAAAAGATAGTGGTATATAGAAAGTGGAAGATGATTGAGGTTACTGTGTGGGTTTTTTTTTCTCCCAATGTCAATGTCTGGAGCCAGAAGTCTTTTATCAGTGGACAATACATTTTAAACCCAAACCTAATCTCTATACAATTTTAAAAGTTCTAATTATTATTTATTGAAATCACACCTTTGCAAATAATTTTAAAGGTTTTTCTACAGCTAGTTAGGATAAATGGAGTCTATTTTGAGGATAAAAGAAAACAGCCTGTGACATTGTGTTAAATGTTATTTTCTGCTTACTTCAAATGTATCTATTTTTAATTGATTGGGTCTTTCTCTGCTAGGTTGTCCGTTAATCATTTGATGGTGTGAATAACGTGGCAGTTACCAGCAGCGATGTAAATTGGGCTTCAAAGAGAAGGTTTATTTTTAAAATCAGAGAGCTAGGGGTTTTTTTTCAGGTTGATTATGTCTACATACAAAGGCTTGACAAAGAGTATTAAAGAACAAGCAGCAGCGTGTGGAATCAATGCATTCCATTTCCTTTACACATTTAGTACTCTTTGTGCTCAAAGGAAACATCACGATGGGCCTCATCATGGCGCTTTGAAGAGTAATGGCCTGTTTTCATAAAGCATATCAGCAAACTGATAACACGGTGTCAGCATTACCTCGGCTGAATTAGGTATGTCAACAACAAACGAGTAAAACAAAAAAGATGGCATGGTCTGCATTTAAAAATGAGAGGGCATTGAAACATTTATCATACTTCTGTGTAAATTGCATTTTTTCCTCATTTGAATATCATGTGATTCTTTGTTTTATAAAAAAAGTCAGTATGTAAAGTGCATGTGTCCATGAGGGTTGGCGTTGAGGGCATGGCTCTCGAGGTCACCGTCTTAATGTCCACGGCTTTCACCATGTTGAAACAAGAGGCAGAAGGTCAGTTAAACCCCACCAGGATATGAAAAGAGAAAACAGTGCATTAGCCAGCCATTGTTCCTCCAGCATACACTGGCTTTTCCCACTGGTGCTGCTGGTTCATTGTCCCCAAGGTCTCCACAGGTCACAGGCTTTTGGGGTAGAGAGGACAGGGGGTTGTCATACTACTTTCCAAAGGTCGGTGCCTTTGTCTGTCATACCCCTAAGCCATCAATGGTAAACAACTGTTGCTCTGTTATCGCAATACAGGGATATTAAAGCTATTCATCTAGATACTCTGCCTCTGCAGAGACAGCTCAGAGGGGCTCTGATGAATGCTTAATACACTAATCACTTTCTCTCCCTAGGACCCCTACTGGCTGCCCCTAATCTCTTTCTCTCTGTTTCTTTCCTCCTCATAACTTTGATAACCCATGCCATGCAAACACAAATTGACAAATAGTACACTGACAAAAACTTCTGTCATCCCCTACACAAATACATCATTGTGGGCTTGTGCTGTCTTCTGCTGTATCATTCACAGAAACACACTCAGAACAGGCTAGCTGCTGGGGGCCTTCAAATGACTTGTTTTTTCAATTGCAGACAGCCTCTGATGAAGGCTATATTGGTGTCTCCAGCCATTGACCCATATTTCACCTCCTTCTGCATGTGGATTTGGTATCTAAATATCAAATTATATTGGCTAGGATGTGTGGATGTGGTTGCTGGTACTCTATGATGTTATTATCTAGACCTGGAAACAACACTTCCCCAATCCATTACCAGATTCATACCAGACCTACCTGTATGTATGACACATACACTCGTGATTATAATGGCATGGTAGCTGCAATGGGAAAAAGCCACATCCTTAAACATCTTTAAGTTCTATTGATTATACAGATGATTAGTTTGCAGCAAAATTCAAGCTGATGGATCTACTGCTGTGGCATTATCATTTGAAGCTGTTCAAAACCGCAGTGTCAATAGCTCAATCAATAGCTTTTAACGATGGGGAGACTATGTCTTCTCCATTATTATTATTATTATTATTATTATTATTATTATTATTATTATTATTATTATTATTATTATCAAGGATCTTTTTGAAAGAAAAAAAATATGTCCGTCTATTTTCAGGTTGCCACCATCCAATTCTTGTACTATAGCATAGTTTACTACTAAAACTAATTTTTCAGACATTTTAACACTTTAGGTTGTGACATTTGAATATCGAAATAATGGCAAGCCATCATTTGAACTATTTCTATTTTTTCATCTACTTTCTCACAAGTGAAGTTTAATTTTTTACATAATATCTATAAATGCCCACTAATGTATTTACTAATTGTGAATGTCAGAACACGTACACGTAGAAAATGTTAACAAAGTTGCAATTTCTTTTTCTATCAATAAAACAAGGTCATGGGTCACATCCTTCAAGTTCTCGTACTCATAGAACTGGACTTAACTTAGTGTGGTTAGTCGCATTTGGCAAGTGGCGACCGCTAGTAACAGCCCACATTTTCCTCTCTACTTCTGTTTCCCTCTTAAATTCATACACACACCGGTTCCTATTAGACTTCTGCCCTTACTACAAGCCTGACTGGAAGTTCCCGATTTCAGATTACAAGTGAACGCAGAGTAACAGTGACGAGCTACAAATCGTTGCCGTTGCAGCATCACTAACATGGTGGGAGGGAATTTTACTATAAATACACAGATTGGAATACTCAGCAAAGAGGCAAGTACAAGTACTTTCATTAGTACTTGATGATCAATCACCATTGTTTTAACTCAATCTTAACTTAACAGACAATTAACCAGATGAAAATTTTAAGGATAATGTATTTAAAATCCCTGTTAAGGGCCAATCTTCAATTTTGTAAAGTCCAGGTTTATTCCTGTTTATTTCTATAAATTCCTCTTAATTGCCACTGAGAGTTTCTAAATTTGAATTTTGTAACCCTAGTTCTGTCTGATATATTTTTTTTTGTATAACCAGGTTTTAATCGTCAGTATCATTTCCATTCAGTCACAATAAGAAAAAGTGGCAACAGATCAAGGCTATAATATACCTAGGTGCTGAGAGATTATGTTGTGAAATTCAAAATCCTAACCATGAAAGCTCTGTACAGCTTCCTCCTGTCTTCCACTGGAATGCAGATTTTGAAAGGCCATATCTGTACAAAAATATTTAGCAGAGATAACTGAATGATTAAGAGACTGTGAATGTACTAATGATAGAGCCTACCTCTACTTATTGAGAGAGGTCCAAGTTCACTCACTGAGGCTGACAACTATTCATCTCCACTTGCTCACACTGGCCGTCCCACCTCAACAGAAGATTACTTCCGTGCCCTCTGGCAGAGCCTAGTTATCCAAAACTTCTGGTCAGAGGTTATGCAAAAGCTGTAATCTGAGATTCATAGTCAGAAGTGCTTGGATGCCTCAAAACTTTCTTACTAAACTAAAAAAAAACACAGCCGAAAAACAGAACTGACAAAACAATGTGTAAAAAACTGGTTATCCTTAATCAGATCGTATCAGTTTGGGCAAATGTATAGTATCCTTAAATACAATACCTCAGCACTGATTCATATTTTGCTCCATGGTTATACCACTTAACCAAAGATACAGCAACACAATAAAAGTCTGTCCTGTCTCGCTGTGTTATGTCCTGTTGCAAAGCTACTGTATATGTGCTATGAGTAGATGGATGCACAAACTGTGTAGATGAAGAACTGTCACATAGAGTTGGGAAAGCGTTAATGTCCTGACAAAATACTTTTGTTACTGTTGTTGCTGTCATTATTATTACATTTCTTAATTATTATTTTATATTTATTATTGTTATTAGCATAGTTTTGATCTTCATTGCCTGGTTGGCAAAAGTCTTGGAGGACACGTTATTTAAAAAAAAAAGAAGAGGAAATATACCCTCAGCTGCCAGTTTATTTTGTTTACCTAGCTCGAATGGACGCTGTCTAACAGAACAACCTTGCATTAAAGTCTACGGCGAGATTATATTAATCAATTTTTGTTGAAAGAGTTTCAGAATAGGTGCTGATTCAATATTTTGGAGGCTGTAGTTTGTGGTGCTGTGTTGAATTCTACTGCATTATACTGAGAAGTTCCTCTAACACTTTGTCCACCCCATTTATATCAATGAGGGTCATCTATCCCTATATTAGATTAAAAAGACCACTTAGTGTAACTTTAGCAGTAGAAACAACAGAAATTCATTGGGCTTCTTCTGGAATGAATTCAAATGTGTGCTGTATTAGAAAAACACACTTGCAACCCTGTTAGATGAGGATTAAAAGCGGAATTTTGGTATTTTTCAACCTGGACCATATTTTCTCATGTATTTGTGTCTAAGTGTTTAATGGAAACAGCAATTTGGTCCATTATTGAGCGAGATCCCTGTAGCCTGGCAGCTACAATCCAGGCTGCGATGTAATCAAACGAAATAGAAACCGTCAGTGTAAGTTCACTAAAAGTGCTTGTTTTCGCCACTGACAGGCTTAAACTGGAAAGAGGGTGAAGTTTGGTTCTGAAATATCGCGAGGTGACTTGTTGCCGACAGATGGTGTGGAACATGAGTGAGAGATGTACTTTTCTCTTGATGAATAAAGAATTGTTTAAAAATATTATGACAGGCAGCAAATTATTACATTACCCACTGGTTGTTCTTTTCTTTCAGGACTGTAACTGTAATTTTCTATCTCCTTATGAATTCTGCTTTATACATCTCCTTTTAGAATTTCAATGCAGGTGAAGGGTGGTTAGAAAATAACAAACATGCATTTGTCGGCTGTATGTTTCTATGTGAACTCCAAAAGGTCAGCTAAATCAAAAGAACTCATTGCTGCTTCAATGATAATGAATGATTTATACTTTACTGTGAGAGGATTTTTTCAAATAGATTATTAATCTGTTAACCACTGTCGCTATATCTGACTGTGGCTATATCTGCTACCAGCAATGAATCTTTACTATGTTATTGGCTTTACCACTAACATACTAATAGGTATCAAAGACCAGAAAGTGTTGTATATGCCATTATGGGTAATTGTTCCTCATCAATATTACATTACTTAGTTAGCCTAAGCTTGATACCATCAGTTAAATGCTCTCGGCGCTACCTTCAGTTAGTATGGAGTCACTGAAAGAATCCCTAGATCCTCATTTAACAAAAAGAATCCCAGTTAATTCTTGATATGAAAACAATCTGCTTCTCCGGTGGATCCAGTGGATTACCTTTTTTTTAAATAATCCTGATATATCTGAAAGAGAAGGATTTCTTCAAAATTAAATGTTTATTGTGTCCTTTTTCAGTGAAAGTCACTCTGAGATTGCATACAGTGATCTTCTGTACAGAATGACACAGCAATCAATTCAGTAGCTACCTCCATCAATTAGTATATGACAGATGTGCTTGAGAGGTTTGAAGAAGATGATTGAAAAGCAAATCTAGACCCTGGAAAGCTCATTTACTGCTGAAATGAAGATGATGCATGTATATTCAGTTCTTTGTTCTTGTAAACAAAATTTAATTTGGTTTCTGGTGGACTACTTATAAAACATCCACATCAGAACAATCAGATCTATTTTATTTGAATATATGTGTCTGGGTGACATTATGAGAAATGCTGCTTTGCAACAGTTATATGCCCAGTAATATATTAGAAACTAAATTTGCAAAAAAAAGCTTCTGAACTTACACGTCCTTCTAACATTAAGGACTGTGACATGTACAATCCCGCAGCAGTTGACTTACAACTCAATGTTAAAAACCCTTGCGTTTGGCATGGGTTTGTTTTGGGGGGCTTTATGCACCACCAGAGAAGGGCAACAACAGAATGCCATGAGAAATTGATACAACACAAAAAAACTCTGCCTCCAAGAAATGTTTCCCCTGGCTCTTTATGTTCTTGAAATGGCCTTTTTCAAAACACCACTGGGCTAAACATTTCCAGAATTATTTTTATTTCACCAATGTTGAAGCCATCAAACCTGCCAAGCCAGGCCAATTCTTGCAGCATGGTGTTTTAAACAGCAAAGCATAAAAAAATGTAGTCATAAGATACAGACAGTGAACAACACTAATCTATTGTAAATCATATTTTCGAGTATATCATACATTATCTTATTATCATTCTCATCTCATCGCTTGAGAATAACAAAAAGTATAATTCAACAACAGTGATTGTGTTTTATGTATTGATGAGAGTAAATCAAAGTGTAACACCACCAAGCAATAACAATGCTGGTCTTGATGAGTGCCTCAATTTACACTGGTTGATTGCCAAAGAGAAAAGTATATGTTTTGCTGTACTCCTCAACTAATCATCAAAATGAGTTCCCTAAATGCGCATAGTAAACAAACAATAAACTAAGTTTATGATAATTTACTAACAAAGCCCATAATGCGCTGCTTTATACACAAGATATTGCATCAGTTCATGTTAATTCAATTAACTAAGCATTTCTAAATGCAAAACAGGCAATAAATGACTCTTGAAGGCAGACATGCAATGCTTAATTCAGCTTTTAAAAAATAGTGGCCAGTATTACATTTTTTTAAATACAAAGTAGTAGTAGTGCATTATTACGCATGATCAGCCAATCACTTGCTAGATTTGCTGTACACTGTGTCCCCCTTATGCTGCAACACCACTGAAACTAGAGTTTCAATCAGTGACCTGGAATCACCCACTGACTGCAGCACAGCCAAATGATTGACCACAGTTTGAACGCAGAAATGGTGCAAAGCTGAAAACATAACTGCTTACAGCAGTGTTCCTATATTAGCAACTGCATCAATAGAAAAAAATAAATCACTGCAAAAATTGTATATATTTAAATACATTTTTTGCATCAGTTCTAGCCAAAGTACTTTTCAGCCATTTGCCAGCCAGAGGCATAGCCGACCAGTAGAGTAGGTGGGTTCTTGATCTCCAGTGACCTTGCCACCGGTCTCAGATGAGAAGATTTTTTGTTACTGCCATGCATTTTTATTTATATTACTGTCAGTATACAGTACGTTTGAATTTACTGTCAGAGTTATACCATGGCCATTCACCAGAGTCAGCAAAAACATGAAAAATGAAAATTCATGAAAAATGAAAATTGCTAATTTTGTTTTGGAGTAGCTTAACCATCAGTTTAGTTTAAGTAGTAAAATAGACTGGTTATTATATAGTTAACAATGATCCACAGGAAGCTAAGGAGTTGAGAACCCTTAAATTTTCACAACACAAGGCAAGGTTTTGTTTCGACCATTATCAAGAGTAGTGAGTATACGGATTTGTTTATATTTTTTGAAACGTATACTATAATTTTTTTTCAGTTACAATTATTATACGCCTGCATTCTCATATATGCGTCTACGTCATCTCTTGCTAAGTAAATAAAAGTTGATTAAGGACATTTTTATTCGCGATGAACTGATGTCACAATGCAACATTGGTTGCCCAATATCACCATCAAAATTGAGTAACAACTGGCGAATTTACGGATTTCATCTTCCATTACCCGAACATCAGTAAGGCTATGAATAGCGATGTTATCAATGTACGAATGCCAATACCATGTAATTAATTTATTAAGTTGTATGTAAGTGCAGTATGGCACTAATAATTGCAATTTACAGCAAATATGTTACTACCTTACAGAAAAGAGAGGGTATGAGTATAGCAATGACTTAATGAGGTGATTAACTAAATTTCCTTATTTTCTTTGCTGATACATTGATTATTTATAGGTTACATTTGGTGTCATTTGTACTTAGTGCTTGTATGGCCCTTAACAGATGTAATGCTCAGTGTAAATAATTACCATTGCAACGACTTAGCCAGCAGCTCTTATTTCTTTAAAGTTATCTTGTTACCCTTGATACCCTGTAATTCCACAGATGCCACTTTGTCTGGGCTTTTCCCCTGAGTCTTCAGCCATGAGGGATGGGGCCTAGATGACTGAAACTAAAGCTTGGGGAAAAGGACTAGGTCCCCTGTGAACTGACGGTGTATCAGAGTTTAGGACCCTTGTGACAGTACGGCAGCAATGCTAGAATGATAATACTGGAAAACCCTGAATGGAGAGAAGGAAAGAGAGAGACGGTCAGACAGACAGACAGATGTTACTTTTATATTGACTATATCCATCCATCCATTTTCTGTATCCACTTATTCTGTTAAATGTCACGGGGTGCTGGAGCCTATCCCAGCATGCTAAGGGGCACAGGGCAGGGTACAACCTTGGCAGGTATTCAGTCTATCATAAGTCAAACACTTTGACAAACACAATTTAGAGTTTCCAGTTCACTTACTTGGCACATTCTATACTTCATGTTTTCTCACTTTGAATGGCCACCTGCCTGTTGCATTATTTCATGAATAATTATATGTTCAGAGCATCTTATCTTGTATAAAAAACTCATTCCAAATTGTAACACACAAACCTACAATATATAGGCTATTTGCTGCATTATATTTCAATTTTTTACATCATTCTTTGTATCTAATGACCTATATTTGTTCTACCACTTTACACAAGTACACCAAAACACATGGATAAAAACTCAGTTGGAGTTAAGTTACAGGCAGGGAAAGAGAAAAAATATAGATTTAGTACTATTAAATCTGTTAGCTATCGGGTATATTATAATAGGCAAAGTATGTAGGGGTATAATAAATAAAAAAATGTATTAATATATGAATAATTTGATTTGAGAACAAATAAATTATAGCCATTTTGTGTAAATATTGACAACCAAGCATCAGTAAAGAATATCTTACATTTAGTTGTGCTGTGTTAGTTCCTTATTTAGTGCAATTGTCAATAAATTTAAGAGCAACAGTAGTTTCAAATCCTAAATTTTGGTCTTGAGGTTTTAAGGTATGAAAATGTTATATGATGCTCGATATTATCCAGATAATCATCAAAATGTACCAAATCCAATCTCCTTGGTAATGTTAGCTCCGATAGCTGAGCTTCTAAGCTAATCACTAGCCGCTCAAAGTTTACAGAGAGGGAGGGAGAGTGGGAGGGGATGAGGCAGTATGAGGCGGGATGACGCGGAGCAGGTGAGACGAGAAGATTGGATGGAGGGTACGAGCCAAAAGCATCCTTTCGGACCGGTTGGCTCTCTTTGGTTAATTTCTATGCAGGCCCACGGCCGACAGACTGAATGGATTTGTTTGGTTCTTTTTGCTGTTCATATTGTGTAGATCGGACTGCAGGACCATAATCGCCGTATAAATTATGTTAATAATAATTACCAACATTTTAAATTGTAGACCATAGCTTTAAATAAGTTAATCATAAATCATATGCCCTTCCTTATTAAAAGAATATTATATGTGTCCCATCCCTAGTAGTTTGCCTCCCTGTTTTGGTTTTGATAACAGATTGTAACATTAAGAACATATTCATTGATAATAAATATTTTGCTGCTCAACAGTGGGCAAGAAAATTTGATTTCTGAACTTGACATTGAATCAATATGTTATTGAAAACCATCATCCAGTCATCCACTAGAATATAAAAAACAAACTTTTACTTTTTATTTCCTGGCTTCCCACAAAATGATTATACTATATCCAGCACTTGGCTCCGGAGTATCAAGTATACATGTCACACATTGCAAGAGTCAGAGGAATCACCATACTTGAACCTTAATTTAAGATGTTTCAATATTTATTAAATTGGTCTAAACTTGGTTTATTTGTGATTATAGTCTTTCCATCCGCAGATGGTCAGATTCCAAGTCAGGAAGCGGGCAGTTTCTAATACTAATGAGGACTATTGCTCCACTGGACTGATAAGGCACTAGTCTGTGACACTCTATTTTCAAGACCCAACCCCTATCAAGGAACTATCAAGTGATAGGATAGCTGCAGGACCAGTAAGTGAATGTCTAATTAACTTATTATAAGGCATGTCTGGGCTGGCTATCAAATCCCTCCTCCAGGCACCAATGCATCCATCTGACCTGATTTGATTGCACCGTCGCATTAATGAGCTCTGTGATGTCCCACATACAGGCTCACCTCGCTTCCCAGCTGCAGCCAACAGCAAAGGGGTATTAGGGGTGGGGGGCTGATTATGTGTGAGACAGCGAGAGACTGGAGTTGTAATAGATACAAGTGCAACCAGCACTTAAATGCCCCTACTGGTATTTAAAGGTTAATTTGTTTGTTTTTGTGATTAAAAGGCCCTCCATTAACTTTGTGTGTCAAATAGATGTTGGATAAGTCCGCGAATGTTGAATCCTGACAAGAATATATAAGTGCATGTCTGATCCCCGCAGGTTTATTAAATGTGGGAAGGGGATCAAGACAGTCTAGGAGCAGGAAGCTTCCAAAACACTTAATTTAAAGACACACACAGCTTAGAAGAGGAACATTGTGAGGAATCAAACCCCATTTCTATCTATGGATGTCATTTATATGTGCTGGTGGGAGAGAAGAGAAGAAAGGGAGATTTTATTTAAATGCAAAATGAAATAATTTGCATAACACGCGTGAAACTCATTTGCAAGACTCCCCCCAAACTTTGCATGAAAGAAACATGGAAAACAAGCTGACAAAAGAAGTTAGGAGTCAATCGTACACACTGAATGAAATGGCAACTGTGTGGAATTTTAGATAGTATGACTTTAGTCCGTTACCTACCATCATATTTTGAGAGTTTTCTCAGTATTTTAACCCTTTGGCATTGACTTCTACCTATCGATTAAGTTGCTTGTTTAACACATCCTTGAGTATAGTGTATGTGACTGTGAGTATAACCAAAGGTCGTCTTCTTAAGTTGATTGTGAAGGATACTAGAAGGAGATTTTGTTAGGATTATGGTCTCTGTGTGCATAAGCCCTGGGTTTATACTTTCACTCTATCCATCTACTGTTCCCTCTCTGAATCCCTCTGCTGGCTGAAGTCAGAGAGGTTCACTGCACTGCCCCCTCCTGTATGTGAACGACTATGAATATAAATAGGTAAGCTCCTCAAGGTATTACAACTCATCCATGCTTGGCAGCTGGTTGAGAATGTCAATACCTGCATAATACAGGAATTGTTATCTCCCTCAGTTTCTTAAGGTTACAATGGCTGTAGTTTTCACCTACAATTTAATTTATATTGGCAACACTATATGCCTCTGTAAGGGTCAAGGATATGGCTAATCTATAACCAAATCGATCCTAAATGTGACCCTTCTCTCAGATATGGCATTTCACCCATAATAGAAATATCTTTTATTTAAAACATTGAAAATCAGCAATGTGAATAAAGGAATAGAAAAAGCAAATGCTTATCTAGTCCTATCCCTATTCTTTATTAAAATAATACATCAATACATCAATTACAAATACATGTCCTATCCAATGTCAAAAAATGTATTCAAGGGGAAATAAAGCCTCGGGGTGATCTGATAATCCATCAAATGAACAACCTGAAACAGAAAAGTACATTTTGGATTAAATTGCTCAGCTCTCTGCATATACAGCCTGGTATGTGGAGTTTGCAAAACAGAAGGTATTGCTTGCCATATATGGGGTCAAAATCCAAAAAGAGCAATAAGATTTGTGGGTCTACCCCACGGATCTGTAAGCGGACCAAGCAAATCGGAAAATGGACACAGAGAGCATTATCAGGCAGGAGACAAATCCAGAAACAAATACGAGAAGACAATGATACAGTTTTATCAGAGTAAGCCATTAAAATTCTATTTGAATCATAGCAGTCTGCAACAGTAAGAAAAAACAGCAAAGCTGGATAACACATTGAGCCTGATGCTGGGACTGTGTGACTCAATCCTCCCCTGAATTCAAAAATGTTGCTCCTTCCTGTGATCAGTCAGCCCGGGGCAAAACTGGCACTGCTGGACTGTGCCTGAGTGAGAGAGAAAAAGGGAGTAGGACAGAGTGAGAAAAGGGAGAGAGGACAGCGATGTTGGTGTGTTTGTGTGTGTGTGTGTGTGTGTGTGTATGCGTATGCGTCAGGCTCTAGGCCATGATACCAAACTTCCTTTTGAACCAAGCAGCTGTGGGCTGCAGGACTGATATAATATTTAATGAAATAATTACATATACAGAGAAAAATGCATTGGTTGGGGAGGGTATCTTTCATGCTGGGGATCTGAGAAAATGCAGTACTAATAGACATGATTTGGCTAGTTGCCCTCATCTCTGTCTCTCTCTCTCTTCCTCTCTCTTTGTATAATGCACGGGACCCAACTCTGATATTAAAATGTGTGCATTAATCCAGAATTTAAAGTGTTAATGCCTGCAATAATTTGATTTATTTATGTAGGCAACGTTTCATTGTCAGCATTACAGAGACATCATTGAATTCAGTGTGTTTGCATTCACATTTATATTGTGAAATACTCAACTATTCAATTTAAAAGTTGGTATCATGTCATGTCTAAAATAAACCGGATTAAATCACACCATGTCTATTTGAAAGCTAGGTTTTGGCAATAGGCTGAGGCTGAGATATTGAGGCATTAAGTGCTTTAACTCATTTTCTATTATTTTTTGTATGTGTAGGTTCTGTTTCCATGGTAATATTCCAATAATAGTGTTTAAATGGTATGCACAAATATTCATTATTGGGATAAGAGTTACTACCTACAAGTGCATACAGTATAAACACACTGAACAATTAATAATGAAATGCTAATTGGCTAAATATTATTACATTATTTTGTTTTTATGTGGAATATTTATTGTAATAGACATAGGTTATTCATTTGAAATAGATTCTTTGGGTTGTTACGATTTTCCCTTTGATGTACGCCAGTGTGTCAACTCTCTCATCATTTCTGCTTACACCGCATCCCCTGCCAAGCGGAGCATATATCAAATCCTTACAGAAACCCATAGCTCATCTTTCCTTTAGCAAACTACAACACACTATGCACTGTTACCTGGAATTTCACATAAGATTAATCGCTTAAATCTGAGCGTCGGACAATTTAGAAGCTGCTGATAAATCTTTGCTCCCTTAAGATGTGCCATTTTCCCATAGCTTTCACTTTTATATAGAACCCCATATTATCATGTTTCTTTTGATTGGAAGTGTAGTTACATTACTTGATCTTTCTCTGTCCAAGGTGATCAGTTTCGTACTTGCAAAATAAATCAAACCTCACATTCTCTTTGTTGCAAAAGGGTGCCCCACCTTATCTGAAGTGCAGAGATTACCAGTGATTTATACATATAATAGCTATACCCACAACAAGTTTGCTCAATAACAGATAGATGGTGTTGCCTAGCAACTGCTGAGTGCCATAACAGCGACTAGTACCTGCTCCCGGAGGCAGACTCCATCTTGTAGGTTTCTCTGTCTTCTAATTGGCCAGGTGGGTAAACACTGATCCCTTGCTTCTCCATCCTCCCATTTTCTGCCAGGGTCTTAAGTGACAGATAGCACGGTCATTATGCTAACCTTCTGACTGGGGGAATCTGCACAAATGCACTGCTACTGGCATGTCTTGACAACATGAAATACGGAGGACATTTACTCCCCAACTGAGAAACCCATAAATTTACTGCCTTAAAGTATTCCATATTCCAATAATGCATCAACGTGTGTTGTCCCTCATTCCCAATCAATTAGAAATAATTCAGTAGGTAAATTGCATGAAATGTGCTTGTGGCACTTTAAAGCAGAGATGTTAACTGTCTGCAGGGAGGGATTGGTTATTGTAAACAAGTAAACAGGAGGAGCTGAGCTAGATGCAAAACATAATGACTGCTGTACAACTTGACCTACTTTGCAAAGATGGACATTGTTTTAATTCTTGAGTGGCAGTACATCAACTACTTGCTGAACCTACAGCAAAGACCCAATTACTGCAACTAACAACAAATCACTTCAGGGTGGAGAACTGACAATAGATTTGAATTGCTGATATACGTGAAATTAGCAAACTTGTTTATTTCTGTCATTTTCAATTGTAACTGTAACGTTTAAAGATATATAATAGAACACAGTTATCTGACCTGATGTTTTTGCAGTTCTTATACTTGTACTTTGTTGATTTGCGAATGTCATATAAACCAAATCTAGCATTATAAATTGCTCCAATCTAACGTCAGTGAAAGTGTTCTAATTGAGGAGTTATGAAAGCATCAAACATGCATTGTAGATGAATGAGATGAGAGTATATCCAGTTGTTTTTTGCCCTGTTTGCTCAGTGACAATTAATTGTTTGTACAGGGGTTTTAGGTTATTGTAAACAAACATCTCTAAAAAACTTATAGGGATGTCAAAGTTCGCTGTCACACCCCGGGTTACACGTCTACATCACTGAAGCAAACTGAGTAGTTGAGCCACTGGAGATCAGCAGATATTTTCAGCTTGTGGCAAGTTACTCACTTCATTTTGGGGGTAATTTCACTTAAAGCCCCTGAACAGCCACACAGGTGTTTCCAGTTATTCTGGCTGATTAGACCTCTGCTTGGGTTGAAGGTGGGCGGGGCGTTATTGAGAATTTGATGGGGATTTGTGAGGTCATAAATGTCCGTCTACCAATAAAATTTCTAAAGGTGTACCTTAACAGGTGAAACAAAGCTAACAGGAGACCCAGGAAGATGTCAATCAATCAGAGCAGACACACCCACACTGTCCTGAGAAGAGTTCTAAACAACTTGTTAACTGAAAACACCTGTGTGGGTGTTCAGGGGCTTTAAGATTATTTTTAATCTCTATATAATAATTGTTGCGTCAAATTTCGAGCTGTCCCGAACCACGGGGGCAGATACGGGCATAGGTGTACGTATTGGCAAAAAGTAAGCAGATCTAAATCTGATCTAAAGTGATTTGGGCGCACCTGTGAGTTACTTTAGGTTTGGACCCAGGTTGATTCGCTCTGATGGTAATTGTAATTAGCAAAGAGCAGTGTACAAAACATAATGGAAGTTGTTTCTCATTTTTAGCTGGTGCTGATCGTCGCTGACTGTGGGTTTTATAAGTTAAAATGACAAATGATGTCTGTGGCAGGTCACATCAGCTGTCGCTTATTAATGTTAATTCTGCGAGTAATTTTTAGCAGGCGTTTAATTAGATTAAAATTATACTCTGCTGTCTGTACTCAGCAAACATTGTTTGCAAGGGAAGAACCTCCACATAACTGCACTCAAGATCAAAATTAGAGAACAAGTTATTAATACTTGATTTATTCTGAAATGTTGATATTCTTTATTGTTCAGAATTTGACAGAATATCAGCTGCAAGAAAAATGGAATAAGATCAAACCAGACTTGCAGCTATATGATTAAAAATGAATGGAAAGTGTAGAGGCCCTTGCATTGAATGACTTCAGCACGTCTGCACCCACAGGACATCACTAGTTTCTCAGTGATGTCCTGGTGTGGGAAACTATTGATGTCCTGTGGTCGCAGATATGCTGAAGTCATTCAAAGCAAGGGCCCCTACACTTCCTATTCATTCTTTAAACCTAAAGCCCTGAGAAAACATTATTTGAATCTTCTCTTCTGACACAATGGTTACTGTCAAAATAACAATATTTCAGAAAAAAATCAAGAATGAATTATTTGTTCTCTAATTTTGATCCCAAGTGTATACAATCACAAGTGGACTGAGTTGTTCTGTAGTTGCCACCATTCCCAATAGAGTGATATGTCATCCCTCTAGCTGATCACATCATGTCAATTTCAGCAGTCAAGCTAAACTTTAATTCATATCATATCAATGATTTCAGTTGATCAACTTTATATTTTTCAACTGAGACTTTCATTATTTGGATAAGGTAGCTTCTGATGTTTCAGTGTGTCACCAAAGCATATTTTCCTGAGGTGAGCATTTATTTTTTGATTCTTTGCAATGGGAGCACCACATTTTTACACTATGCAACAAACTGCCAGCAGTGTGACAAGGCGCTGAGCATCTATTTTGTGCTGAGTGCTGCATGTTTGGCACTTTCTTTTGGTTGCCAAGAGTTGAAAAGCATTTGGGTAAAATGCTACACTTGTCACTGTCACTTTTTAACCAGCTGTCCAATGACAGCGGAGGATAGGTGGGACAAATACCCCAACCGTCAAATCCTGTGTGTGCTGAACGACAACAAGAAAGGAGGAGGAATTAATTCTGACAACAAGAGCCAGAGCAAGTACTCTACATTGTGTTGAAACTTTAAAATCAAAGATAATCCATACCCTAGCAACCACATGAAACCAAAGCGTCCTCACTGAAAAAATGCTATGCCTCCAAAGCGCTCTAGCACTCCCAGCTGGGTTTTTCAGCTTGGAAAAAAATGCTTTGATGAACACACAGCCTATGAAAGAAACACCAAGGATTAATCAACAAATGAGAGATTTGTCAGACAAGAGCAAATCAACCAACCAACCAACCAACCAACCAGAAGATATCAGCCATAGTCAAATAAATGGTTAATCAAATCAAGTATTGGATCAGACTTCCCATTGTTGATACCAATTTTTTACTGAGGATTCAAACAGGGATTGGGGCCAAAACTTGATCAGGACATCCCAAGTTGAATTAACTGCATGCTGTGCTGTGACAGAATATTCAGGGGTTGTGCCAGAGCGCCCCAATTACAATAGTGTCTACCGTGTAATATCCATTCTTATGTAACTTAATAGTAATTTGCAGCACTTGTTCACAAGACTTTAATAGTAATCTTAAAGTCAATTTTAACTGTGGAAGTCTTACATTCAAACACAGTTGTGATGAGCTGCAGTTCTGATGTCTCTTCTGGCTGCCTTGAAAAGGTGTGTCACCTCAGTGCTCATCAGTACGCACATCACTGCCTAATTAGCCACAATTATGTCTGGAACGAGCTACGAATAGTATGGCAAAACAGAACATTTAATTATTTAGCCGTAGAAGGAAAATGCAATGTTAATTAGCTGGTCCTTAAAAAAGCCTGCATATTGGATTACCTTTTAATAAACAGGTATTGGGAGACAATCTACTTTTAGCTGCCAAACAAAATACGTTTACTAAATATAAGATAGTACAGTGTGTTCTAGGACTTCCCTTTCCCGGGCCACATTAACCAGCTCTAACTGGGGGATCCAGAGGCGTTCCCAGGCCAGTGTGGAGATATAATCTCTCCACCTAGTCCTGGGTCTTCCCCGAGGCCTCCTCCCAGCTGGACGTGCCTGGAACACCTTCCTAGGGAGGCGCCCAGGGGGCATCCTTACTAGATGCCCGAACCACCTCAACTGGCTCCTTTCAATGCAAAGGAGCAGCGGCTCTACTCCGAGTTCCTCAAGGATGGCTGAACTTCTCACCCTTTCTCTAAGGGAGACTCCAGCCACCCTCCTGAGAAAACCCATTTCGGCCGCTTGTATCCGCGACCTCTTTCTTTCGGTCATGACCCAGCTTTCATGACCATAGGTGAGGGTAGGAACGAAGATTCACTAATATCATCTTATATGCACATTCCTCTCTGAATACATTATTATTATTGTAAATGCATATTAATGGGCACATTTTCCCGACATTCCTGTACTGTATGTGTGAATGTGTGTGTTTTTATCAGTGTACCCGTTTGTGTGTGCATGCATCACTTGTTGCAGTCTAATTTAACAGGGTAGAAATACATGCAATATATAAAGTTACCAGGCTAAACATTGCACATATATCATGATTCACCAGCATGGCAAATATGTGACATTTACATGACAGTTGTCCTTCATATCTGTAACACATACAGTAATTGCCTTGGATGGCATTTGAGGCTTCTTAACTTTTCTGATTCTCCCTTAGTGTTACAGTCTCTGTCCACTTACATTATCAGTCATGTCTCACCATTTATCATTGGGCATGTGGCAAGCATCGTTATAAGTGAGAAGAACTCAGATAGCCATGTGTCACTGTAAAGACGACAATGATTTGGTGGCCAGCTCAGGAGAATTGAAGGAGAGTAGCTTAATTTGCTGTGGTGTTGATGATCATGATGATGATGCAGGTCAACTGTACACACCGACTATAGAATAGCAGTCCCTAGAGGAGAGAAGAGCAGAGGAAAGGAAAGGGGGAGAAATGGAGCATGGGAAAAGAGGGGTGTGGGTAGAGGCTGCTTCCAAACCCCTCTCACACTGAGCTGGGAGGTGAGAAGGAGTAAAAAATTGATAGTGACTGATAAAAGGGCTAACGCCAAGGACCTAATCGGCAAAAACAGCCTTGAGATTGAGCCAGATCCCAAAGGAGTGAAGAATGGGTAGATAGACGGATTTCTGTAACCCCTTCATTAATAGCGTTCATTTATTTACTTGTCTGCATGACTTATGTCTAACGATATTAGAATCAAATGCAATTAGATGTTTCTGAGTGGGGAAATAGTCAAATGAAAGTGAAGGGACAAGAGGCAGACTAAGAAAGAAAAAGAACTTGAGCAACTAGTGGAATAGTTTAGGGATTAGATAATGCCTGTAGACAGGTCATGAGTTGCAACATTGCTGTGATTTCTGTGGTGCATCAAAGTGTGTTTACATTTTTAAATGAAATCCAGATGGAACTGGGATTTCTAGCCTTCAGTGCTGTTAGCCACTCTGAGAGCAGCTTAAACTCTTCACATTTGACTGCCCCTCATGCAGCAACCTGAAAAAAGGCTTTTCGCAGCACTTTTGTTGTGAGCAGGAGATTAACATTGTATTTTAGCCTTCATTTATTATTTGTTTGCCTTAGAATAAGTCTGTATTCGTAAATATTTATCTCTTTCAGTCATAGATTTTCTTATAGAAATACAGTTGTTGTAGCGGATTTATCTATTTGTGATTAAAAGTGTATCTATAAGACTAATGAATACAAGTTTAGGGCTACAGAAGAGGTAATAAGGCTATGTATATATTGAGATAAGTAAACCATATGCCATAGAAGCCTGGAAGTTTTCATAAAACTCTGTTAGTTTATCTGATTGGTAATGGAGAATAACATGTAAAAATGTACAATATGCATAATAAGGAATAAGTAAGGAATCTCAAATAATCCAGACATTTAGTATTGTAAGTGCAGTTCTATGAAAACAGTCTGAACTCTCTAACAGGGCTTTCAGGCTCATGCTTACAAGCAGGCATACTGAAAGTTCGTATGCACATGCTTAACCAAACAGGGGTTAGAGCTCATCCCTCCTGATGGAAAGTCTGTGGCTCTTGTTATTTATCTACTTATTATGTCTGCAGCAAATAATGGAAAAGGCAGAAAAGCTAGTTAAAGCACTCTCCCTGTGTTTGCAGAACTACGGTTATAATACAAAATGGTTGTGCTATTTCACACAAGTGTTGCCCTTTAATGAGATTGTTTTAGCAGAGGAAGTGAAGCCTGATAGCTTGCTTTTTCTGTAAAGCACTTACTAAGACTATTAGACTCTTCATGAGCTTCAATTTAGTGCCACTCTCTGGTCAAGTTGTCAAATTTGTACACAAGGGAAATTAAACTACATTCGTACCACTTCCCATTGATTTTCTTTGAAAAATGAACATCTAAAAATATGAAAGATGTCATGCAGTTAAATGGGTATCCAAAACTGCTTTAATAGGATACATTTCAAGAATGATAGAGGTTAATATGAGTGTGAATTCAGTAGTGTTGCAACTACGGATTATTTTCTGCATACTGACAACTTAAAATAAGAAATATGATGTCAAACCTTCAGTCAAAAACCCAAAGATACTCTTTTAACTACCATATCTGTCAAAGAACAGGAGCGGATGTTCATATATAGGCAGTTGGAACTGGTGGTCGATGACTGTAAATGGTGTACTTCAAAAATATTTACCTAGCAAGGGCTTGGTCTTCATTGCAATGAAATCAGCTCAAGCATTTGCGTGTTGGTATTTTGATTTGACATTGCACTGAGAATCAACATTTTTACCCCATCACTCAGTTGACGATTTTATAATATGATTCTTCGACAAGCACAAATTAAATCTGCGATTGAAATGCATAACAACTGCATAGAAATACTACATTATGTGAACACTTTGACTAGACATTCTCCAATGTAGCTGAATGTAGATCGGCAATGCTTGTTGTTGTTTTTGTCGTCGTTGTTGCAAGAATGCTGTAAAGAAGTGCATAATAAACTAAAGATGAGTAAGTGATTCTAATCAGTATGTGTTAAAAACAAAGCATTACCCTTCTGTGTATTACATCACTGCAGTAATGT
>NC_139831.1:10135608-10260608 GCF_963691815.1 Echiichthys vipera
TTGCCTTCCATTTGACATTTTATATTGTCAAACTAAGAGCTAGTGTTTAGCAGTGATTGACTAGCCAGTAGCTTTCTGTAATGGAGACCTATGGAAGCCATGAGTATGCACCGTGAGATGGTAAAGAGACTTTGTAGAAATCGATTTTTAGAAGTTATGAATCAATTTAGAATCTAAGAAGATAAGAATCATGAACTTTTTTGCCCACCCCTACTCCATTATTAAGAAAAGCATAGTTGTCAGTAGGCTATGTTTTTCTATCGATTCAATGATTTTTGTCCTAGTAAGAGGTACGAAAAATATTACAGGCTTCAGGGGCCAATATCATGGATTTAAGCTTTTTGTCTTGATTAAAATAATATAACCACCCCTGAGGGAATTCTCATTCTACTCTCTGCATGTTCTCATGGTCTTCATGTTGCAATTTCTGTGTATTTGTGTTGGAACAGAAGCATTCATTTTCTCAGGTCTCTGTCTCTCCGGGCTGTAAATGATTTATTTTCCTCTCAAATGCCTGAACTACGACAACGTGTCAATTAAAGTCAGGATCATGGCTGTTGACACATGACACTTTTTCATTTCATTCACTGCCATGCTGGGGCACAGCTTCATACTTAATCACAGTCGTCCACGGGAACCTTGAAATGTTTTTTAATTGTACTGTGCTATTGCGTACCATGCCATTTTGCCTTGACTGGGCCTTGGGGCCAGAGCCAAGCTTTGTCTCTTAGGTGAACATTTTTCTGTATTTTATCACAGCTTACTCTCTTTGAAGGTCCTTTTACTGTAAATGTTACATGAAGAGGAAGTATTACCAACCACTCTCTACTCACTGTCCTCTTGCAGTGATATCAGAGCTAAGCATATGCTTTTTTTCCTACAGTATGCACATAAAGGAATAACAAATGCATATTAGAACTGAGTCTTTTATGTGATGTACAATATGAGATGCAGCCCTCTAACGAGATTGTATGTCATCAAAGCAGAAGGTTTACACTGGTATTTTTCAGGGCATATAACAGTCTTCATCAGTTCAGATGAACGTAACCAGCACTCAGAGAATTCATGGTCTTACAGGCTAAAGCACATGCAACAGGCTCATCATTTTCCGTGTTAACTCTGTATATAGATGTTGACCTAATTCACCACCAGTTTACACAGTGACAGAGTTCATTGCCAAGGGTAAACTCTGTCAACTGCACCTACTTGAATTATGCAGGAAGTAGGCAGGGGATCATTATGTGACATCTGCAGTGCCACCAAGTACTGCAAAATTATAGCCTGGAGTACTGTGTGATTGGCACTTAATGAGCAAATGTGAGTGACAATGAGCCTAGCCTGGGGGCAACAACAGCATGGGGTGCTGGTAGGTCATGAAATCTGGAATAATGAAGCAGTAAACGGTCTCCATCACTGGTATTGATTTTCCTTGGCCTCTATGTTTTATGTCCATGATCATCCACAAACATTGTAGCCACTCAAACATAAGACAAGCAGCACTTTTAGGCACTATGCATGTAGTAAAAGAAGAAAGGCACACAAGGATGGATGACCTATCATTCCCTCATGGAGCCTTTTAACCCATATCTCATACTATCTTATATGAACAGACTTTATAAAACTGTGCTTATTTAATATGTAGCTCTACCTTTAAGGAGCTAAAGCTTTAAAAGTCCTGATAGAGGTCTTCTGTCATCACTTTTAAATGGAAAGAAAAAAGGACAGGTTTGCAAAAATGACACCTTAGCAGAGGACTTGCACTTGACTCCTGCTCTGATGTCTTATCAAGTCTTTCATTAGCATGCTACTGCATGAGCGCTTCATAAATGTAGCTAGTAATTCACAGGAAGGACCCCCCCCCCCCGCTGAGGCCTTCTCCTCCCCGTCCCCAGCTATTATGCAGTTCCTCATGTTTGTGTGACTGTTCTCCATACCCACCTACCTGTCTGCCAGTTTACCTCCCCTCGTATCTGCCACTCAAGTTTTCATCTACAACAGCCTCCTCTCCCACAGCTACTCTTACTTTTCATTTCATGCCTCCGCTCGGTCTCAGCTTCTTAGCAGGATGGATGTTTACAGTAACAGAGCTGCCAGATTTAGATGTTGTGTTTCATCATCAAATTAACCGTGTGCCACATTTGAATGATCTATTTTTTTCACTAATTGATGTTAACAGGGTGATATAATATTCTCACCAATACATTAAGGTTACGTATGCATCATTACTATGCTTTGAATAACTATAAATGTGGCTGCCTGCTGAGGAAAGATGGAGATATTCTCGAATGTGTGTTTCATTCATCAACATGAAAAATATCCCAGTGTGAGACGATAGATAAAATGCAGTTTGGTCACATTTTAACCCTTTAAAAACCGACCTCCCACGGGTGGCCATTGTTTACATGTTCCTGTATAAATACATCTAACGAAAAGGATAAAAAGCATAGTAGCTTGAGTGTTCATTCTTTTTGTAGCAGAAAGCCAAGGCAAAACTTCTGTTTCAAAACATCTTTACACTAATTCATAATTACATTTTAAAAAACAGAACAAACTACAGGGATTGAATAACTTATATTTTGTTCACGTATCTAAATATAGAAATATTTTGGATCTATATGTCTTGTGTGTTTATTAACAAAGATGTAATGAAAAGTAGACAGCTTTTTGTATTGTTTTTTTGTACGACACATTTCAATACTTATTCTTAATCATTATGGTTTAATGACTATCATAATATTTTAGCTTAGGTTATACAGATTTTAGGGATATAAAGCATTTGAAGATACAATAAATTGCATTACAATGAGTCATGAGTTTGAAGGGTTAAAAAGCCATTGAATTGATCAAGTGGTACCCTTTTTTCCCGCTTTACTTTCTTTATTGGGCTTACATAAGTTGGTGTATTTGTGATAAGTACATGACAGCACCTAAAAATAACTATAAGTTAATTTTGGAATTTGTAATAATATAATAACGCCTCTCAAAAAGCAAAATTGTATTGCAAGATATGTGCACAAGCTGGACACATAATTTAGTCTAATGGATGTTTGTGATCAAGCGAGGTTTAAACGAGGTTACTGACATTTTTAAATTTTAGCTTGTCTTTCAGGCATTTTATCCTTTTTTGACATTACCAAACTGTCAACATACAAGTATGGTAAGGAAGGGGGACACAATAACATGACAGAGGTAATGTGCCAAATTATGGCTTCACATGCACTGTACTGTAAACTGTAATGTACTGCTAAGCAAACCAGACTCTTAGCCTGAAGTCTGCCTTCCTGAGAGATTTGTATCAATCACTGGATTCTTTTGCTTTTCTCTGTCATTTCTCTGACAAAAAGTGTGCATAACATGACTTGAGGTATATAATTAAAACAATAATAACCTTGTAATTTTCAAAGGATGTTATTCAATATGAAATGGCATAAACTTTTGTTTAGATGTCAACTCAACACTCTTTTCCTTGCATATAAATGCCAAAGTCGTTTGAATATGTCATCAAGGCACAAAGGATATCTGTACCAAACGTTGCACCAATCCATCCAGTAGATGTTAGGATATGTCACAGAAGTGAAATATTAAGCCGGCTGTGGGCACTACAGGAAGTGTCAGGGGATCACCAAGTAAGTTGGATTCCTTCTCTGATGACCATGAATGTCTGTACAAAATTCCATGGCTATCAGTTTAAATAGTTGAGATATTTCAGTCTAGGCCAAAGTAGTTAATCAACCAACAGACGGACAGTTACATTCCTAAAGCCTATTGAGAACTGAACCTGTATATAGTTATAACAATAAATGCAAAAACTTTATGAATAATTGATTTTGTCATTTTGATTTCCCAAATGTTATATTAAAAATACATCTAGTAATTCATCAATTGATAAAATGGTACTGTGAATTAATATTGCTGTTTTTAATTTGAATAGCTTCTTTATACATCATTTAGTCATCCATGTTTATTTACTTTTCCAATAAATGCTCCATTTTATTTATTCAAATATTTATTTGTATTTATTTTTAAATTTCTTTATTTAGTTTTGCATTTACTTTCTATTCATTTTGAATAGATTTTTTTACACATATGTATTCATGTTTTTAATTTATTTAATAATGTATTATTTTCTTTATACATTCTTTTTACATTTCTGTATGCATTTCTTCTTCATTAAGCAAGCGACGGGGGTGTGTGACATGGGGTCAACCTTTCACCTATTGGTTCATAGACATCAGAGTGACACAGGGCTCTCGACACTGCCAGTCTCCTCCCATACAAGCATGCTAACAGCTACCTCCTGTACACTCTGTAGTTACATCAGCCATCTCTACAACAGTAGTGCACCCACATACTGACATCCATGATAAATGTCATTTACACTTTTCTACTTACAATGGCTATTTTGAGTGCATAGTGCATTTAACACTGACCTGTTGTTTTTTTACCACTTAAAGGACCATACTCAAAAGAAAGCAGCCTTGGATTGCCTCCACACAGCTCTTACAGACTGTTCCCCGTTTTTTTCATGGCTCCATGCACTTACAACCACAAGCGGCCAGGCTGACTATCCAGAAAAACAACAGAGAAACTCAGATTACAACACACACAGAGGGACAGTGGCTTCATTCTCTGCTCAGGACGCCATTTAGCTTTAAATAGCAAAGATTTGTTTGCTAGTGTATTTATGCTCTGAGTGTTAAGTTCATCTGCTTTTAATAGTACACTCATGGTACAGTATTTCCTTATGTGACGGTAGCATAATGAATTTAGTATGAATGGGACTAACTGAACATGAAGTTACAACATCCACTTTTGATTTTATCAGAATATGCTATTTCTCATTACACTCTTTAACTTGAAGTATGTTATGATTCTGGCTTCTCTCATCACTCTGATTTCCTGGAGTTCACTGGCGAGTATAATCACTTGTGCACTCAATGGAGATAAGCATCCAAGACACCAAATGACTTTCAGTGATTTCATCGTTTTTAATTGGATCCTATGGATAAAACAATTTTTCTCAGTTTTAGAGGTGTTTGGGACTCTAGGCAAAGACAGAGTGATCTGATTTGAATGAGAGGAGCATTGTAGCTTTGGTACATTTGCAAAAGTAAGACTGACATTTCCATACATGCATGCATACATACATCCATACATACATTAGAGCTGGGTGATGATTCAACATGATAATTCATATCTTTCAATGCTATTGTATCATGATGAAATCACATATCCAGGTATCCTTATTCACAGTTGTGTCATCTAAATTGATAACAACCGCATACTAACTCAAATATCAGAAAATCTGATGTGAAATATTTTGATGGAATGTCATCGGAAGATTGTGGTTTTGTTTTTTCAATCATTATTTGTGTGCGTGATCATGCACAGTGAGCATATTGCTGGAGAAGATTTGTAAAGTATTGATTTCACATAGGTATAAACAGAAATCTGTGGTTATTTCATAAACTTCATTAAATTACTAGGAAACATGCTATATCGTGATTATATTGTCATCGAGATATGAAATAACCTATCGAGGAATTGAAGATTTTATCCATATCGCCCAGCCCTAACGTAAATACAAACATACAAAACATACATTGAAATTAGTGAAAGTACTAATTCATTTCCCAAATGCCTTAAAAGAAAGGTATATCTAAATTGCATGAAATTATTAAAAAGTGACCTGTGTGTGTGAACTGTTCTTTTTAGGCTAATGGCAACAAGTACATCCAGTAGTGCTGAAAGTTGTTGAAACCTTAGGATGTTTTTAAACAAGTGCATTACAAATTTTGCCTTTCAGCTTTAGTTTTTTCTTTTCTTTTCAGAAAACATGCTCATTAAAAATATTCAACAATGTTAATAGCTGACTTGGGAGTGCTTATGGCAGATGTTCAGTGTTTATTTGACAGCTCAGGGGTATGAATTGTCACTCCTGAAGGTCTTTCACTCAGTTAATGTGTAAGAAATCTACAGAAAGACTCCAAGCTAAAAACAAAACCCTTTGAAATGGGCAATTGATCTTTCTCTCTCTCTCTCTCTCTCTCTCTCTCTCTCTCTCTCTCTCTCTCTCTCTCTCTCTCTCTCTCTCTCTCTCTCTCTCTCTCTCTCTCTCTCCTCTCTCTCTCTCTCTCTCTCTCTCTCTCTCTCTCTCTCTCTCTCTCTCTCACATTCATTCACTCATTCTCCCGCACTCTCTCTCTCTCTCTCTATGTGTTGGGGTAACGTAACTAGATAGGACTTACTGTCCTTGGTTAGCAGAGACACTCATACACAAGCAGTTCACACACATGCAGGCATGGGCTTGTGCTCATGTATGGGTCCTGGGAGTGGGATCTGAATGCAGTGGGCTGTGAGGATGGGTAATGGAGGACAGTATGTGTCCTGGGATCATGGCGGATGGATCCTCCATTGCGAGTGCGATGAGACCTGAAGGGCGACAGGGAGATGGAGGCATTGAGGGAGAGAGCAGCCGCAGCCCAACGCTCTGTTAGGCGCCTAATGGAGAGACAGCAAGGAAGCAGCGAGCGCTATAGGGCCCACTGCTCACAGAGGAACGCCAGAGGAACACAAACTCACAGACAGGGAAGAAAAGTCAAGCGGTAGGGGCTGTTTCAAGACAGGGGCATTTTGATTGACAAAATCCTTTGGTTCTGCATTACAATAGTTATTTGAAGGTGCAACAAGGGGCTGCGCAGTAGCACAAACCACCATGATACATGTGTAAGCGATTGACTAATAATCTGATCCATACCAATGACATGGTTTATGCAAGACTATTCACCCTACGACTCCTGTCATTAGAGAGGAACAACACTAGATAAAGTAATAACCATCCACAAGAAAGATGTGTAAAGTTTGATTCTGTTCTTAGAACTCGCCTCCAGGGCTTCTGAAAGGACACAATCAATCCTGTTGGTGTATCAGGCTGCAATTAAAAGCAAATTAGCTTTTAGGTTTTAAAGCAGTGCTGCATCCTGCTTCTTAATTTGTCTGCCAGGTCAATGCTTTCGCCATGGCTGGTAGATCTCTGATTTACAGGAGTTATAGCCTCATCTATGGTTAATGCTATAATGTTTAAGCATCAATATCCCTAACAGAGAGTAGTCATTCCATGTTATTTGTTAAAATATCCACACTACCCCTTTTTAATGTCTTTTTGACTTTATGAGGAACTGCATTCAAGTCATTTTTTGGTGGATTTATTGGCCTTCCTAGTAGGGCTGCACAGTAAAAAAAAAATTCTAACATCATCGCTATATCAACTTGCACACTCAGGGACTTTGAGTTAGTTGAAAGAGAGTATCAGTTGAAAACAGCACTTTAAAATTTAACTATTATTCATTTTTAATGGTGCCTTTTGTGTTCAGTCCAGTGTTATTAAAATGTTAGAAATAATTTCCCTTCATTTTTATTTATTCAGCAAGCATTTGTTGTATTTAGCAGTAATTTATAAAGTAGCAAAAACACAGAACTCAGTACACTTTACATAAAACATATCCTTATTGTGATATTCAACAACGTTACCACATATATTGCATATTTTTCTCATATTGTATAGACCTAGTTTAAATTTTACATATATTAATGTTCTGAGATGGAAAAAGGAAAACACCGTATTCAGACACTTGAACTGCGTATGTAAAAGTTCCTTTGTTTTTTAAGTCTGATGGTAGCATTTTTCTTTTTTCTTCGATTTAACAGGGAGGCTGTTTTCAGAAAATGCACAACTCGGTCTACCTTAGACTGCTTAATTTATGCTTAATGGGATCAAAGTCTTCCATTGCAACAAGACTTACAATTATTCTTCCTCAGTGGTAGAGCTATTTTAATGAGCTCCTTTTCAAACATTCTTACCTTGCTAGCAACTAATCTCCATTATTGCTGTTATCTGTACATAAGGAAAGCCTGGGGGGAAAAACAGATCTCCATTTAAACAGGATAATTTTGTTTTCCAAAACCTTGAGCATCAGTTAATTGTGCTCAATTCTTGAAAATCAAAACATGCACACTCTGTACATATCGCAATAACATTTTTTTCTCCTTTGTGTTAATCCAAGATTCTCATCCTTCTGAATGCCCATAAAGAGCTGTGCACTTCCACATACATTTGAAATATGTAAACACCTTATAGCCACACATAGAAAGTTGCAGGGGAACAAGTGAAATGAATAATTGAAATAAAGGTACTACACACAAATGACATGTTTAGAGCACGCTTGTTACATAAATGGCTCTGAGTAGGTTTTTCAAGCATGAATAGCACAGTAAAGTGCCTTTCTGTACATTTGATACACACTTAGGAGGTGAGGATGAGTAGATATTGCACATTTGGATGGCTATACAACATCATATCCCTTCATTCTACTGTCTTGTGCACGTGGTATAAAACATTGCTCTCAGCGTGCAACATGTTCAAAGCCATGATCGTCACTGACACACCAATTAAGGCAACAGACTAAGGACAGGACTGAACAGCCAGAGATGTCTTTTTCTGTTTTAAAAGCCATTTGTTATCTAAAATGTATTATGACTACAACAGTGACTACGAACATTGTTTCCCAATTACAGCTAGCTTGTAACTTCATATGTGGGAGGTACACTAAAGGTAGTAAACAACTCTTTCAAACGTGGTATGAGAGTCTTAAAGCAAATGAATAAATTCCTATGTTTTGAAATGCATTTTTTAACTCATTTCTCACAGAAGTGTATGGTGAGGACTGCTTGCTCAATTAGGAACACCAAATCTTACACACATTCACCAGTCAGTTATTTAATTGGGTGAAAAAGTGTATTCCCAGAGAGTAACTTCAGTTTACAGCAGCTAGACATATAGTCTGTGAGGTAAAACTTGTAAAATCTCTTGCATGAAAAGCAAATGAACATATATCCACACTTAATTATTCTTAGTGTCCTCTTTCATCGGCTTTTCTTCTGGTTCTATGTAGCGAGCACATGTATTCACAAGTGGGAACAGGTTCATTGAAAAGACACAGAGGGGGAACTAGGTTAGAGAGCTGAAGCCCCAGAAGGACTCCACTACACTCCACTCAATAAAAAAAGCCCTAAACGGATTTCTGTGAGGGAACTGCTCAGGGAGAACTGAACAGATTGATGGATACATGTTCTGCATGCTATTGCTGGTGGAACAGCAACACCAAAAGCTTCTCATCGACAATTACAGCAGAGAGGGAGATAAGGCCAGGGGAGACGATGCATTTCAGGAAGATATTTGGTTTGGGCAGGAGAAAATATATCCACACAGCCTTATTCAGTGTGTTTCCTGCACAGTGCATCGAGAATCCTTGGCAGTATTACATGAATGTGTGCAATTCCAATCCTCTCATTGTATTTTTGCGGATTCAATACATTTCAAGGTCACATAGGTACCTGTAATTGATTATTACACGCAAGCAGCACCAGAATGATAAGCTCCTTTTCACCATCTTAACAGTGAGCCTATTTGACAAAGACTGTATTCATCTCCACTGTTGACTGGAGGTGTGGCCCATTAATGGCACAGACATAAGCAATATCATGACTAATCTCTACAGTGCCATCTCAAGTCGAAAATAAGGGAACACACTGATATAGCGGAGAAGAAATGCAGGCCAGAGGAGGAATGGATCACGGCCATGAGGGTTATTAAGAGATGTTTTGATGTAATATCACAAACAGAAACTAATACACTTGTGTATAAAAAGGCAAAGGCAGAAAAAGGTACTCTAACTGCTAAACTGTGTGATCTAACTGTTGGAAACAATCACAATAGGAGAATAGACTGTGAGACAAGCCACCTCACGATTCAAAGGGACATGCGGCTTCCACAACACATCAAAGGTACTATCCAATGCATATGGTGAAAAATACATCAGCTTCTGGGGGGCTTTGATAAGAAATCTCTCTCTCCTATTCACCACTACTGTCTTGCGCACAGCAGGAAACGTGTGGCTTGGCACAACTTTTGAAGTCTCACTTGGACACACAGCAAAGGAAAGGGTTGCAGGTGTTGATTAGACGTCAGCTTCAGTTTGGGAGATAAGTTGGTGTGTGAACAGGCCATTCTTGATTTTCAAGGGCACAGAATGCAATTGAGAGACTGCCAAAGGTCCGCCTTCATGCTGCTGTTCATACGGAAAACAACCATGAGGAGAATGATACTGTCGTTTTCATCTAGGCTTACTGAAAACTGGGAACACACTGTACAATGACTCTTTAAGTCCTTTTCTCTGATACTAATGCACAGAGTCTTACACAAAGGAGGCTAAAATCAGGCATTAAATTAGATGTGCTTATAAAATTAAGTACCTATCAGCAGATTAATGTGTCTTAATCTTGCAGCTCTTTTATTGATCAATAATTGTTAAGTACATGATGACAACAAGGTGCTGTACCTGGAGAAGACCACAGAAAATCACTTGAACATGGACCTTTCATATTCTACAATGTTCTGGGGGAAGTGAGCCCAGTAGCCTATCATTCAGTGTGTTAAAACAATGCAGGTACTGATGACGTGGTTGCTAGGCAACACTAACTACTTGATTATTTATTAAAAGGGTGTGTGTGTGTGTGTGTGTGTGTGTGTGTGTGTGTGTGTGTGTGTGTGTGTGTGTGTGTGTGTGTGTGTGTGTGTGTGTGTGTGTGTGTGTGTGTGTGTGTGTGTGTGTGTGTGTGTGTGTTTGTGTGTGTGTGTGTGTGTGTGTGTGTGTAAGAAAGAAATAGTCTATTATTCATGGAAATTACTGTTATTTTTCATATTTTGGCATTTTTTTCTCTCTAGAGGAGAGAGGCCATGTGATAGCAGCGTTTCTCTGCTTATCAACATGAGGCGCTACAGGGCTTACAGAGCTCAAGGCCAGATTGAGAAGTGTGTGTGTGTGTGTGTGTGTGTGTGTGTGTGTGTGTGTGTGTGTGTGTGTGTGTGTGCTGCCTTGTGGGTATGTGTCCATGTATGTGTGGTTTTGTCTTTTGAGCAAATTGTGTGTATAGTTCAATAGCAAAACAGTATATAAGAAAATTGTGCTGCAACTGAGAATCATCACCTAAATTGTAGAGTAAGAAAGTCAATCACTGTGGAATTTAAGTTGTTGCAGTTGACCAAAACAAATTGAGCACAGACATTAACTGTTTAGAGTCCTGTAGCCCTGGTAAATTAGTGCTGACTCAATCCTTCTTACACGCCAGTTACATTTCTGGAGGCAGCAACGTTATTAGACATTTGCCATGTCTTAAGTCCCAGCATTGCAACCACTTTAGGAGAAATGTAGGTCATCATAGAAAACCAGCCTCCAAACCCCCCTCCAGCTCAAATCCTACTGACATCTTTGGGGTAAGAGAAGTCTTAGGCTACACACTAATCCTTCCGGTCATACTGAGTTTCAAATTCCATCTCGGTTTTCTCATTATAGGTTTTGGAGATACTGAGACCCCATATTGGTCAAGAGATAGTTCAGCTAATGTGATAGGGTTCTGTAGTCAGGGCCATAGAAACCAAATATTCTGGATCCATGGGTTTGGGATATGAGCACCACAGAGCAGGGGGTGAAGACTCAAGAGGGAAGACAGAGGGCTAAGGCCAAGCATGGTAAATCTAGCCTTACTGTTTTTTTGGTTTGTCTGGAGAGCTAGGAAACATGCCCCAAATACCTGAAAGGGTGATTCTATGGTTTGTTTTTGGAGAAGTTGAACTAAGAAAGTGAAGAAATTTAAATTATGGAAGGAAGAGGCAAACAAAATTCATGTTGCATTGACGTACCCTGAAGCAAAGTTTTACTGATTGTGAAATGAAAAGTAATTTGCTGAAGATGGTGCAGAAAGTCACATAGCAAACATAACCTGTGGTGTGAACCCTGGGAAGAGAAAAACGGTTTATAAATGACTAGAATTATTCTAACTCAAATGGTATAAGTAAGAAAATATACACACCTAACTTCTGAAACACATACACACACACACTTCTTGTCGCAAAATACAGTAGGTAGTACATTTGTGCTTATGTGAAGAAAAAGGAAATGTGCCAAAAAAAGGCTTTTTGATGGCAAGGTAAAGCTATGGAAGCTCTGAAAGGCAAGACAAATAAAAAATTTATTTTTGGTGCATTGTTGGCTTAAACCTAAGTTTATCTTGTACGTAGGAGGTATAAACTTCTACTTAGGAGATATCAGTTCCTACATAGCAGATACATTTAAAGGCTTAATTAGGCTGTTTTGATGGCCAGAATGCCCTGCTGAATAATACAAAGGAAGGTGAAAGTTCAAAACTTTTAACTTACACTTCCTGTAGTACTGTCATGCTGCGGTGAGGTTTGTCATGTCTTTGGGTTTCTTGTCTTGTGAATTTCCTGTTTTATTTTGAAAGATAACTTTCCTCTCATTCCTTTCCTGTCTACCTGTATCATCATGTGTCATAAAGGCAAAAAATAACAAAAATAGAAAAGAATGTTTTGCTGCAGCTGCTGCCCCCCTCCACAGCAGTTGCTGTGTCGGTAGATCGTATCCTCTTTTCCAAACTGGCGACGTGCTAATTGTCATCTACTGTAGTTACTTACTATGGATAAGTACCTCATGCATCCTTACTTCAAAAAAGCCAAACTATACCATTACATTTCTTGGGAAAGTATCTATCTGTTTGACAACAATCTAATTCCATCTCATAATAGACTAAAATCCTCCTCAGTGGGGTGAGTAGTAAGATCAATACTGTTGACATGGTAGAAAATAGGTCAGGATGTGTGTGAATCAAAGCAGCACAGGGAATCAACATACCCAGTACACTGCTGTCTTCTGAGACTCCACAGTCTTGCAACAAAATGGGTCTGAAAGTGGTGTGTTTGGCCTAAACCCAAGCGTAAAACAGTGACTAAGATGTTGAGGGACAAACCTCTAGCTACACAGCTCTGCATAATGCATTATGTCTGGCTAGTGTTAGCAATGTTTGGCAACCCGTATCGGCTGTTTCCAGTTAATATTTTTTCAGGCATCAAAAAGAGGTGGGAAAATGACCTCGGGAAGCTGGTCTAAAGCTTTCGTTGTGCAACTGTTCAGTATTCAAACATCATGTAGCAGTTGCTCAATTTCATTTGTTTTTGGAAACATTAAAAGTCTCCAAAGTGCTTTCTTTGTACCCTCATTTGTTTTTATGTTCTCTGGGACTCTAGGGTTGTTGGCTCTATGACTGATTTCTCTTTTTCCTTTCCCCGTTCTAGCTTTTCAAGGCTAATCTCCAGCAGGGTTCTGACCCATTTAGACTGTTTTCATGTAAGGCAAATTTAAGGGGAGGCAAGATGCACATCAGTAGAATGTTGAGCTGAGGCTGACAGGCCAAACGTATCCAAAAATAGAATGACAAGCAAAACATCTAGGTTTTCAGCTGGAGTCGATTTAAGTTATGTCCCAGGCTGTAAGAAGCAGAAAGTTGTGTATCACAGTTGGCAATTTGGCACTGTGCTACTGGGTACAAGACCTTACCGTGGACCTGTGTGGGCAGATGTGCTGCTCTGATTTGGCTATAGGCACACAGTAGTAATGCAGTCTGCAGGGTGGAGATTGGAACATGGAAACAGATCAGAGATCTCCTCGTGCAGATCATGCAGATACTTGGGAGAAGCATGTACGATTCGAGAGCACAGTGAAATGATCACAAAGTCTGAGAAACTTTGTTCAGATTAAAATTACTCAGGAAAACAGTAGTTGTTAGAGAGGTTATTAGTGGTTGTATTATTTGTATTTAAGCATTTTAAGATTCACATTTTACACATCCTAAAAATGGCTTAAAATTATGGTTAACCATTAGCCATAGGATTTATATGTTAATTCCCAGTATGTTTCACTTCTAAACCCTACATTATTGATAAATGGCCGAATATCAAGTTCATTCTATATAATATTACATTACGTAATTCAGTCAAAGAGTAATTTGCAATGAATTGTAATTTTAAGTAAATCATTTAGAGATAAACATATTAAGAACAATCTCCCCTTGCAGTTAGACACCATTAATTATTAATTAAGTATCCATTTTCACTTCCGTCATTAACAAAGCCTGTTCCAAATGATTCCAGTGATTATTCATCTAATCTTGTTTGGACACTTTGTGGATCCTGAATATTACTGCTTTAAGAAAGGTACTGTCTCCCCTGTTAATACAATCATAAATACCTAAGTCCTCATATAGAAGGCTTGACCTGTTTGCGATGTGCTGAGTGAAGTCAATATCATCAAAGCCCACTTATCTCCAAGAGGATGGCTTGCTGATTAAAGGAGGCTTTTGAGACAATCCAATGCTGACATTCACCTGTGTTGGAGGCTAATACTGTGTTTATAAGCTACCTGACTGACAGGTATTTCTAGGTGGAGGATAATGCCAAAACACATGCACACATACACACATCCACCCACACAGTGTAAAGACCTAGAGGTCCATGGTTTAGACCCGGGCCATGGGCACACATTGAACTGCAAACCATGGCTGCAAGCCTGGCACGCTTAAGTGCACAGCTATGGATTAGCGGTTAGCCCAGCAGTACTCCTTGATTATTCACTTTGTGGGGACAACCTGAGCACGACTCCATTATAATTGACCTCCTGTTAAACCATGCAAGCTCACACTTTCCCATAATGGTGCCTGTGAATAAACCTTTAGTTTCTTTACCTGATGCGTGGCCAAGTCACATGGCATTTCACTCTTCAGTTACCAGACAGAGGCAGACCTCTTGCTCCCCAGACTTTATTATCACTACATGTTCTTTGGGTCTCTGAAATGGCAATTATCCCACCATGTTCACAGGTGATTCAGCATGAGTTCCATTAGTCTCTTGGTAGAATGCTGTTACATTAGTTCATGGCCTCTGGTCTCTTGTTAGTTCCCAGGCCACAGTAATGACAAATTGGAGCAGACGCTGAATCAAATTTCAAACAAAAAAGAGACATCATGTTATTTTCAGGAAACATTTTATTCGTGATGTAGCGCCATGAATGAGTATACTATATATATTATATACTCCCATATATTTATATATATATATATATATATATATATATATATATATATATATATATATATATATATATAAAATGATGGGGTGCTTTACATTTTGAAATGTCTTTGTTAAGACAAATCTGCTCAGTATCGTTTTTTGTCTGGTTGGTGTTTTTGTCATTTGAACTAGTTGCAGTTCTACATCACCTATTACAACAACGAAGCCTGAAACAACAGCACCATTGTTATTTTCAAGGAGCTGTCTTTTAAATTTACGTCATTATGTGTCTTCTGCACTTGATAACATCGCTCATGAATGCAGTGTTGTACGACAGCCAACTTTAACATGAGTCAGAGTTGTTATGGATTGTTCTGAAGCTTGATCCAAGTGCAATCTTTGTCTAAGTAGACCTTTAAATAAGTCAGTTTTAAGTTTGTCAGAATATCAATGCTAAATTAAATGTCAATCAAAATGAGCTTTCATTTTAATCAAAATCAAAATCGGCTATTTAAATTAATTATTTAAATTTGATCATATGACCTTCATGTGGTACATTCCCAAACAATTATGGCGGTCATATCGCACTTGATACCATGTAACCTATCTTTTTATAGAACATTTTTAAAAAGTAAATGACATTAAGGGCATGAAACAAATCTTTTGATCTTTATAAATTGAATTGTGTATTTAGAGAATCGTGACACCCCTAATAAAAAAAAAAGTAATAAAAACACATACTAGTTTCTGTCTATTAACTGTCATGGATAACCTTAACCAACTCAACTAAGTCGCAGTATACTGAATATATACAGATTTTTTAAGCTAAAAGTGCAAAAATAATAAAAAGCTGGTATAGCTGGAAAAAGGCAAGGTATGAAGTTTCATTGGTTTTCCTCTCTGTCCTCTGAGCAAAAATAATGTCGAACATTTGGAAACATTCCAAAAGCCCATAAATCACCACGTAATTCCAATAAGTGGGTGTGATTGCCATTCATGGGAACTGGATCAAGATAAAAGATTGGCAATTGCAATATTATGGCTCTAATTAAGCATAGCTATCCATTCAAGACATCTCAAGTCATTAGACATGCGGAAATTTTTCATAGCATATTACAGATGCAATTACATTGTACGGTATGTTATAACTGAAGTTATAATAAAAGCATTCTCTCTATATGGCAGCCCCCGATGAGCAATCAAATTCCCTGTTTGTGAAGTGATTACAATCATCCAGCTATTTCCAGCATACAAATCCATGTCAAAAGAATTTAGATCTCTGGCCATCATTTGAGGTTCCTGTTGTGTGTGCGTTGCTCATCTGTGTGATTGATGATAGGGCCTTGCTCTCTGTGGTCTATGACAGGGCCTCAGTGGACTAGTCCCATAGCAACTACTCAAATGTGACAAGCAGACCAAGCTGGCAGACGCTGGCCAAGGTGAGAGCAGGACAGATGGGAAACCTTTCTCCAGAGTATCGGCCACAAAGCAGAACCAAACAAACTGCTTAAAGATTCACTTTAGATTCCCCTCCTTTCCCATCTTGCAGGCATAGCCCTCTTCTCACTCCTCCAACAGGTCTGTTTCATTTACGTTTTGACACTGGTGTTCTTCACGCTCCCTTGCTACACCGAGCCCCAGGTCTTCAAGGTTAATCAGTCTGGTTGGTTGTATATGCCAAGGTGCTTCTGTAATCTCACGGAATTGTCCATAGATCACACCAAGAATGTTAGGGAAAGCAAGAGTACAGCCTCGCTCAATAAGTGACAACAGTGGACTTATAATGTGTTTGGACAGACAACGTTCCCCCTTTGATTTGCTGTCAGATTTTACAGCAATGAGGAGGGGTGCGGGTGGAACTCATGTGAGCCACCTGAGGGGACGGCAATGCTCACACCACCAGTCAACCAGGCCTGGCTCCTCCTCTTCACGCCTGAATGACATCCTAAACATTGCTGTGCTGACCTTGCGAGCAGCCATTAAACACCTGGAGGAATTCTACCCGTCTAATTACATTTGCCACTGCCAGCCCTTCAGTGAAAACATGGACAGTTCCCCATAGTGATGTTTTATAAAAAGTGAACAGTGTCAAGGTAAGTTCATTTTTAATTATTCCATGATAAATTGTAGTCAAAGCACAGTATTTTCCAGGATGATAATCTCTGACTATTGAGAGACATGACGTACAAAATGACTTTATAATGGCATGGATATCATCTGCCTGATATTGTAATGAATACATTTAGTTCATTTACATTCACATTTAGTTAGTTAAATTTTACTCTGCATTAGGGCTCAACTACTAATTATTGATGGTAATTAGACCCAATCATCTTCTATAAATGTAAGAAAAGAGCCAAGAGAAAACAACAACTCTTATGCCAAAGGTGATAGTTTTGCCTAGTGTCTCTAACCAACAGTTGATAACCCAAAGATATTGAACCCAGTATCAAAGAAGACAAAGAAAAGCACCAAATCCACAAAAGCTGGGAGATGAAACTAAGAAGTGGTTATTTTTTTTTGATTGAAAGATGAGTTAAACAATGAATTGATTGTTAGAATAGCTGCTGATTCATTTTCTGTCACTTGACTAATCAAATAATCATCCAATCAGGGCAGAAATTGCCCCTCTGTCTAGCCTTGATACTCTTCTGAAAATCTTATGTGTACGCCCACCGTGACCTCGGTGTGCCGCTCAATAGCCCCTGTTCTTTTTCCTTCAGCCCCATCAATAGAATGGGGCTTTGATTTCACCATGTGCGGTGTGACAATAATAATAATTCAAGCATGAAAGCGCTCTTGTTTTGAGTTTTTTACGTGATTGGAAAAAGTGACAGCCAATACCTGGTTGGTACTGTGTATGGGCAACACTCAACAGGGATGAGACATTTTTCTTTAAATAATGGTATGGGCTATTTCACAGAAAACTATTTCACAGTTTTCAACACAAACATTCTAAATGTGTCCCAGTTTATTTGTGGTTGCAGTGTATTTAAACTGACTGGCAGTTAAGAAGGACAGACTGTTGCCTAGCAATGGAATTCCATTAAAAAAAAGATCTATAACTGTTTACATCCACAAAACTATAACGGATCTGTGTCACCAGTCGGAGAGTTTTTAGCTAAATTCTATCAAACTTCATGTTTAACCTACAAATATAAATGATGGTGTGATGTTTTGAGTTAATTTAATGGTTTAAACTAAAGTCTCACTTCTTATCTTTGTACCCATATATCGTTTTAACAGCCTAATTTAGCTTTGTGTTTACAAGAGTTGTCAATAGGACACTTGTACTGGTGAATTAGCCGTGTGCTACTCTCGGCCCTTGCGGACACCCCAATCTCCTCGCCATAATCACTGGGAGCTGCTTGTCAAAACATCCGGGACCATACTTCAGTCCTTCACGATAAAATTACATGCTTTAACAGCTCCAGAATATACCACAAAGTCTTCTTAATTTCCATTTTAAACCACCACCTGAGCCCCTCTGAGTGTCGGCCCAATTTTCTTACTTCTTTCTCTCATGAAGGTTTGTATACTAATTTGACATTTAAATGACCATGTACAAATGTAATCTATTTCACTTGTATATTCTTAGAAGTGTGTAAATAAATTCTACTTGCACTTGGGTGACGATCACCCAGTAAAAGCACCACGAAATGACTGAAAACTGTGGCAGACCAGATCCGTCCGGATAGGGATAATACCAACGGTGTCCGACTGGTGATACAGTTATGTTAGATGTGATGTAAATGTAAGTCACCACACAGACTTTCAGACACACACTGAAAACTTGTTTAGAGAAGTCTTAATTGATTAACATCATCATTAACTCCTCATCACAGGATTAAGACTCTGATTAATCAGTTTTGTCAGGCTTTGGGGTTTTCTCTTAAAGTGTCATACTGTTAATTGAAAAGGCATTCATGCCCCACTGCAGGCCAGGTGGCCTTGCCCCTAATATTCAAAAAATGATTGGCCTGACCTTCAGCTGTATACATTAATTGACAGATATGTTTTCCCAAATACATACAGTAGATGAAAAAAGATGTGATACAAGGTGTTTACATGTCGTAGTGTCCAAGCTAATTAATTTATTTTCCAGCAGCAGTGTAATATCTGACATTATCCTAGCTTCTACAGTTGAGGGATGTTATGCACATGCAACAAATCAAACCTGAAATAGTATTATTTGAAAATTGATGTGCATCAAACTACACTCAATATGTGTGTCTTTGATTAAACAAAAGGACCTGGTCCATCTGAAGCCATGCTGAAAAAGCGGCGGTGGGTCTGACAGCAGTGGAGCAATTCCAAATAGGTCTCATGGTTGAGTGAATGAAAGGCGTCTGTAATAGCACTTCATTGTAGATAGACAGGATGCTGAGTAGAGTGAGATGAGTGGGGGAGGGTGGTGGTATTTTGATATCATTCAAAAGCTCAAACATGACTTCTCAAAGCAATTACTATATTGTCATTGTTGAAAATGGAGTGTCAAATTCAGATCACTAAAAAGAATGCAATTACACCCAGACCTGACATGAATGAGAATACCTTCTATTGTTAACACAAAGGTTGACTGATGCCTTATGCATCTCTCAACACAGTCACAATCAATTTGTCCAGATAAGCAAAAACAGGATGAGATTATTTTCCACCACCATAAAATAATCGTTAAAGAATTGCACAAACTGGACTGTATATCAGCCACACAAAGCCATTTTTAAAAATGTTCAATAGGCCAGTTGAACCACTCTGGTTAATGTCTGGGTCTGGGTAGGTTTTAGGTTTAGGAAACTAAGAAAAAAATAACAAAAATAAGTCTGATTGTTTAAAAGTCTATGAGAAAATGAATCTACTTCATACTTGATTTAATACCTCAGTAAACATGTTACTAATGAGTTTATGGTCTTTACCACTAGTTTCTGAAGTCTTCTTCAATACAGCATGAGGTTCATTTTGTAAATTAGGGTCCCATGTGGGGGTGGGCGATATGGCCCAAAAGTGATATCACGTTAGTTCTGGGAATTTTCACAATTTCTTTTTTTGTTTATTAATTTCCAGAACATACAAGTTCAATAGGTCAGCATGAGTGTAATCATTTGCCTTTGGCATATCCAGTAAAAACAAACATTCTGTATCAAATATTTCAGCTCCATTGAAGCTGAGCTTGGGACGTTCCTATTTATTCCTGTCTCGCATGTTCAAAAGCGCTGTGATGGACCAAGAACAGCTGATCATGAAGTTGAAATAATGAATCATCTAAACGAGGCGTCCTCATTTCACTACAAAACCAAAAGCTACAGTGTAGCTTGTGTTAGTTTTATTAGATTGCATTACACTATATTTCTCCCTCGCCCACATTTTCCACTCTGCCATTGCTCTTATCACCAATTTGCTAACTGTTTATAGTTGTCTGCTAATTTTTCATGCATATATTTGCATTTGAGAGTCATGTCATATACTGTAATTTTGGAAGACATCACTCTGGGATTTACCTGTAGACATAGAAGCTGTGTTTCAGCACAAGCAATGAGCAAGATTTGGTTTCAAAAATGTGTTATTTGTAATCACATCAACTATTTAAAGCCTCACTTGGCAAGAAGAGAAATGTTTAGGCTTGTCAATGTCCTCCTCCTACAGGGTCTGGGGGAAAAAAAGTTTTTTGTTGTAGTGAGCATAGACCTTTTGTGAATTGCATACAACTTTTACATTTCCTTTGCTACATTTGACCCCAGAATTAATTGCTCATCACGTTGTACTGTATGTTCACCTACAATACATAATACATTTTTATGTTTTGTAGGAGTAGTGTGTAGGTTTAAAGCCTGCCCTGAATTCAGCTGCTGCAGCAACCCCGCCGTAGGAGCCCTCAAACAAGTGCCTGATGTTTCATTACTTTCTGGCAGAGGAGCCTGACAGCCTATTTGTGTTAAAATCAGAGGGTCTAAGGCATCTTTTTGAGCTTTTTGAACAAAAGTTTAATGCCACACTTGACAAAACTGACCAAAGCAGTCTACATAGGGCTCATTGTTTGTTGTCAGAATTACATTACACTTAAAAATCATGAAATAAAAACAAAATTTTGCATTGTATGAAGACTGAAAATAAGTGTCATGACTTCACTGGAATGGAAAAGCATGTCCAAACTTTTGACTGGTACTGTATGTATGCATGTATATAGGGATGTGCGATAAATTTCTCCTATAGAACACCACTATAGACACAGTGAAAATTAGATAAATCTGCAGTATAATAGTAACACTGTAATAATATGACTATGTTGTATGAACCAAAAGATCAAAATTGGAGAAAAATGTGATATGTGGCTTATGACAGTGAATTTGTCCTAAAGTCAGAATGACTCATGTGATTTGGAGTTATTCACCCTCTAAGGAGACTACCAAAGGGGATATGACCAATTCACTTGCAATTTGAAGTTACTGATGCATTGATGTAAAACAGCATTTTCCCTGAAGAAAGGCCTTCATCATACCTCAGTCTCTTCAAAAAAAAAAGAGTGAGTAATGAGGATGGATAATGCCGTGCCCTTACTTGGTCTTTTCTTATGACTTTTGCTTCTATTATTTTGCACATAATAATCACTGAATAAAAAACATTGAGTGATACATTGCATATTATACTTAAATGTAATTATTGAATCAGCTGAGCGCACTACTCTTCTTTGAGTGGACTAGATGCTGGTGAACAGTGTACATATTTTCCTTTGGTTGCTCTGACTGGTGATGCTTCTTATTATTGTCAAGATGTGGTTTGTTAGGCTTTGTATCTGATAGGGCAAGGAAGACAATACATGCTTCTCAAGTTTTGTGGATGTAAACAGTTCACTGGTTGACATGAGCAAAGCCCTGTGGGATGTAAGTTCAGCATACACAGGCTGTGTTTTCTGCCAGATCCAACACTTTAAAGCATCACAGCTGGACAAGCCCTCTGATCCTCAAGTTGGTTGTTTACCTATCTAACTTCTGCTGTGTTGTCAAGAAAACAGGATTATTTTGTAATTGTTGTCCAGATCTTAATCAATTCACGGCTTCTTGCCACAGGTAATTACTCGTGCTTCAATGTACAGTGAGGTTAATCTACTTAAATGAAGGCTAGAATAAATGCTGCAAATTTATTCCAAACACTAATGTTGGTATTTTGTGAAATGTGTTCGGATTTAACAATAAAAACCTTTAGAATGCAGAGTTAACTTTCACACAGCTTGCAGGAGGGAGATAATAGAGGTGCTAATTCATTCATTCATTCAAAATCTTGACCTTTATCTGAATTGGCACATTACCATGTGCAGATAGCAACCATCTCAAACATGACCTTATGTTGATAAATATTTGCCATGAAAGCTGAAACTGTTTTGAAACTTATTGGTCTAAGGGGTGCACATATTGTGCACTGATCATTAAAAATCATGCATCTTTAGGTTGCTTGAATAGTTTGCAGAATGCTCAAGGACTTGAGCAGTACTTTATGAAGTCTTGTTTCTTAATTCAAGCTTGTGTATGTCTGTGAAGGCTGATTGCCCTTCCAGGTGTCATAAAGGCTGAATGGACCGGTGGCTTTGTGCAATGACATGGTAGCCATTTCATGGCACTCCCCAATGGTCAATGACTCTACTTCATCATTGTTCCACGTCATTGTGCAGCTCTTTATGGGCCCAGCTGCCACCTGTCCTCCATACAGTGTTATCCAACATGGAAATTGCATTTTTACACTCTTAGAGCTACAAATGACAAGCTTTTGACAAACTATTTGAAACACACCACTTTCAATAGAAAAATGTTTAAAATAGACACTGCTTATATATGACATTAGTAGAAGGCTGTTATATTTTGCATATCTGTCACATAGGAAATCTGAAATTGCAGCAGGTTTACTCATTTTTTATACTTATTGAGTGATATCCCTCCAGCTCAGCCATTAGCTTGCTGTTAATTTCATGCAGAATGAGATACTGTCCTCAACACCCTCCCTGTGTGCAAGCACATCGTGCCTGCATATTAACTGCTGAGTCAAACCAGACATTTACAGAAAAGGGCAAAACATTTGTTTTAATGGATAATTGACATCACATTAGTTGTATGCAGAATACAACGGCCACCCAGTCAATAATCACTTATCTATGCTGAAGCTCAGCACTAAAATATGAAGGGCTTGAATTTCTATTATTCTGTGAAATTTGGAATCAGTAATGTAGTTATCCCCAGGGTTGCTGTTTGACAGTCAGGAATCAAGTCATTCGAATAATTTTTTACTTTTTTTTTTTTTTTGGATTATCTGCAGTATTAACCAAAACAATAATGATTTGTGAACTTAAATAACTCTGCTAAAGAATAAACCGGTGGATTGCTTACTTCAGGTAGGGAATGAGTTCTTACCCCAAGTGAAGGAGTTCAAGTACCTCGGGATCATGTTCAAGAGTGAGGGGACGATGGAGCGTAAGTTTGGCCAGAGAATGGGAGCAGTGGGGGCGGTGTTGCAGTCGCTCTACCGCACCGTTGTGAGGAAAAGAGAGCTGAGCCGGAAGGCAAAGCTCTTGATCTACTGGTCAATCTTCGTTCCTACCCTCACCTATGGTAATGAAAGCTGGGTCATGACCAAAAGAACAAGGTCGCGGGTACAAGCGGCCGAAATGGGTTTTCTTAGGAGGGGGGCTGGAGTCTCCCTAGAGATAGGGTGAGAAATTCAGCCATCCGTGAGGAACTCGGAGTAGAGCAGCTGCTCCTTTGCGTTGAAAGGAGCCAGTTGAGGTGGTTTGGGCATCTAGTAAGGATGCCCCCTGGGCGCCTCCCTAGGGAGGTGTTCCAGGCACGTCCAGCTGGGAGGAGGCCTCGGGGAAGAGGACTAGGTGGATGGATAATATCTCCACACTAGCCTGGGAACACCTCGGGATCCCCCATTTAGAGCTGGTTAATGTGGCCCGGGAAAGGGAAGTTTGGGGTCCCCTGCTAGAGCTGCTGCCCCCGCAACCCGACCCCAGATAAGCGGTTGAAGATGATATGAGAGATGAGATGTTACTCAACATATATAAGTACTTTGCATAAAGCCACCCCATGCCTTAACATGCTAAAAGCAATGGAGAGGCATAGCAATAGGTCAAAATTGTCTAACAGCAAGGGCTCCTCAAATTAATGAGAGACATACATTTGAATTTATCTGTATCTGTGGTATGGTGGTTAGCACTGTCGCTGTCTTCTGTGCGGAGTTTGCATGTTCTCCCCGTGTCTGCGCGGGTTTTATCCGGGTTCTTCAGCTTCCTCTCACAGTCCAAAGACATGCAGGTGTTTGGTTAATTGATGACTCTAAATTGCCCATAGGTGTGAATGTGAGTGTGAATGGTTGTCTGTCTCTGTTTGTCTCTGGGTGAACCCCGCCTCACACCCGATGTCAGCTGGGATCGGCTCCAGCAACCCCCCCACCCACCCCCACCCCCAGATGTATTTTATTTTACCATGAGAAAGATTTTAAAGTGGTTTTGTCCTTGAGATTCATAGTCAGATTGTAAGGTGTTGAGAAATTGCTAATTATGTAAGTATATAGCAAGATAAAACTCATCTGGTACTTGAAACCATGCTGCTTCAATAGTCCTCCAGCAGTGCAAAATGCCTACCTCTTCATATGTTTCATATCCTATGAGATTCGAATTCTTTAATACAACCCAACTGCATTTTCACCCTCTCACTCTGCTTATGTCAGCAGGTGATTATATTGCACTCATTATAGTGTTTTTCCATTTAGCAGTCAATTAGTACAGCCTCACCTGCTGCCTTGATTCTGGAAGCTCCATACCAGCCTTTATCTAAAATTTCTGACATCATGCTTTTCCCATTGTTGGCATGTTGGCTAGTAAAGATCTACTCAACTCAAAATCCTAGGCTCATTTAATTACCAACGGTGCAGTATATGCTTTGTTCTCTACTCAAAAACCTGAATGACGACATCATATGCAGCTTGTGAAGGAGCATACTTTAACCACATAATCTAGCTTGCTGTAGACCAGACGATAATTCAATATTATCAGTGAAGTCATAGTTTTGATACGTGATCATCTTGTATTATGGTTTTACAAAAATAGTGTTTTCAAGGAAATTGTAATTCTATTTATTTTGCACATTTGTAATGTTTTTTTGTGTAATATATTGAACTTGAACTATATGGATTTTATAATTTTATGTGAGTAAGCATATATTGTATACATTTTAGATATTATTATAATGTGAATAGGTATGTATATTAAGTATGCCTATTAATATCAATATTCATTTCAACCTTATTGTTTGTTTTTTCATATAGTTGAAAGAAGCCATATGAACTTATTTATATTTGGGATTGATGCATCACATCAATATCCAGCTTGCATTTTTACAAATATCCAGCAGTGAACAGTGAAGGTGCATTGCTGCTGGTCTTGACATTTGTCAGTTTATACTGACTAAATTTTAAAAGCAAGACCTGCTAGTTCATTTCTCCAATACTTCTTAAGTTTTGAATACTTTAGTAACATTTGCTTCGTTGTGCAGATGTATTCAAAGACATCTCCTAGTATGTGGGATTGTGGAGATGTGTTTGCCGATGTTTTAATCACCTACTGCTGCTACATGTTACTAAACAGACATGCTTTATTAATTGCAACTTTGGCTCAATTATGATGTTCATACAATAATGTAAAAGCTCTCACTCATCTCATCAATAACTTACAAGATCAGTATGCAATCAAAAACAAATGGAAGCTGTGACAACAGTGAGATTTGTTCATGAGAAATAGACAGGCCTCTGATACTCAGTTAGAGGAAGGTTTTTATGCCTTGTGCACAGTGAAGCTGTTCTGTCCAGACCTCAGTGGGCCTGTTAGCTTGTTTAGATGACTGGTCCAGTGAAATGACCCAAATTAGGTTGTTAGAAGAATAGCTTTTATGTGCCAAAGTACCCCCAATGGGGATGCATGAACGAATACATGCACAGCTTTCAATCTGGGCAGTGGAAAGTTTTCCAATATTTCATCTGGTTTGTTGGATATGCCAGGGGCTCAATGAGGGCTTTGTTTCACTGCTGTGTAACAATGAAATGTGTGCAGACAAAAATTGCATTAAACTTTAAACAGCTTTGATTTAGCCAAACCACCATGTTGTGTATCTGATATTTTATTCGGAAATATAAAAGGATTAACAGTTGCTATGACGTGAGAACAGTCAAAGTCTCTAAGTCTGTTTACTGAAAATATCAACGAGATGTTGAGTAATTATTTATCCAAAACCAAATGTGCTCCAACTACTGGGTCGAAGTTGTCCTTTGCAAACATGAAGAGTCAAAGCGTAAAACATTTTAATCTCTATTGTCTTTTTCTTCTCATGGTAATTATAGTTTTGAAAGTTAAATCCCAGTCGATGTTTTATCTATTCTGACTCAAAATTATTTTTCACTAAATTAATTGCTGTACTCAACGCACAGTTATGGGAATACTCTTAAGCCCTGCCTTTGGAGACACTGTCAAGACATGAACAATAAATTATTAAGTCTGTATAAGAAAAGACTGAAAAACCATCAAACTCAAGCACACAACTATTCGCATTAAATAACTAGCTCACTGTAACGTGTCTGCGGTTACTGTAATTGCATATGTTCTATGAATTGTTTTAATATAGAGTGTAATGAATGTGCCAATTACATTTTCACTATGAAATTATGACTCTATAATTTGAAGTAACCAGAAGAGTGTACTATATGGTTTACATGGGTTGGCACAGTAATAAGCCTCAAATGCTGACAGTGCATCAGCAGCAAAGCACCATGGCCCTCAGAGAGCCATCAAGCAGAAAATGATAATTAATTAATCATGGAGTGTGAGGCAAACTCCGCTCTATTAGCCCTTTGGTAATTCCTTCCCCTCGGCCTCCACACTAACCATAAAGATCATGCCTCTCCAATAAGGCCTGTTTACTCAGCAGCACTTTGGTCACTGCACTGACAGCTGGTTGGAAAATGAACATGACCTCAAAGATTTACATTATTTAGCCACAAAACCGAACAATCTGAAAATGTCCCTGTTGCTTGTGTACATAGCAACTGCTTTTTTTTGCAACAGAACACAGATTAATGGCTTCTTTCTTTTTTTCCTATAAAAAAAACAAAAAACAATGTAGAATTTGCTTTAGGGGTGATCCACTCCCTTTAAAGTCCTTGGTGGTTTGTAAGCTATCCAATATTTTGTTTATTCTGCCAAAATCATGTTATCTTCATACTGTGTGTTTACTAGGACATGAATAACTCATTGATGATGGCTTATCCCTGTTATGATCATTGATCATAATGACCATTTTTGGTAGACTGGGTATCCCCATCCCCATCTGCCGGCTATTTAAACGCGCCCTGCACCTGGGTCTGGAAAAGAGCAGGTCTATTCTTTCCGTTTCCTATCCAATTTTTTGGATCACATTACCAAGCTGGCTTTTTTCACCTAGCGCGCTATTGGCTGGTTAACCCGATGATGACAGAGACGCGTTGCAAGCAGCTTTGTGTTTACAATTCACATTCAACATGGCGACCACCGAAGAAGCAGCAACCACTACCTGTTGATGCAGCTGTCGCTGCAGTTTAAGATGATTTCAGTGGCAAGTTGACTTTGAAAACTGAGCAGAAACTTGCCCTAGAGCAATTCCTCCATAGAAAGGATGTATTTGCCTTACTGCCTGGTTTTGTTAAAAGTTTAATCTAGCAGTTGGCCCTGATGGTGGCCAAATGCATGGAGCACGTTATCCAGATCGTTGGTCTGATTGGTTGAAGGATTGTTCAATTGCGTGCAGCCATTTCAACTACGCCCGCCTCTTGGAGGAAATGGCAGCAGCCTACCCAGACCAACATGCATCTATGACTGAACTTGATCTGGCAATAGCCAGGCTACATATTCAGGGATATAGTGTTTATTTGAGCACATAGAAATCGGGTTATTTATATTCCCTGTATATATGATAAATACTAGTTACATGGTAAGTGCTTACTGCATTCTATTTGCAAAGGTGCTGTGTTTATAAAAAACGGAAATATTAAACACTGTACATTTACTACCGATTCACAACTTCTAATTTCGTCTCTGCTCCGATCAGTAACTACAGCTGACTGTTCTGAGTTCATCCGCTGTCTTTCTTCACCAGTGTATATACTGAGCTATTCTTGAAAGGATCTGCACTATAATGTAAGAAAAAACTCTGCTTCTTAATTGCTCCTGAAGTGAGATGCTTTTGCTGCTGCCATTGTTTGTATGATTGTTACTTTACATCCCTTTGTTGAAGCCGTGCCTACACAAATGGTCAGTGGTGCTCAATAACCAGGATAAGGTGTAATACTGAAGTGAAGTACTCCAGGTAGCATATGCTGGTTTCTCATAAACGGGATAAATGCATATCAAGGTTTCTGGAAACCTGATATGGTGTTAACATGATTAAACCCATAAACTGAATATTCCAATAAACTGGTTATTCATGTCCTTGTGAATGCATTCATACATTAATGTAAACTTGTGGTTTCCATATGGTGCCTAGTGATATATTGTTCTATATATTATTACTATATACTGCTTCATGACTTAGTTCAAATATGGTTCACATATTGAAAGCAGCTGTCATGTTTTTGGTCGACATCCAATCCCTTTCCCAATCGTCAAAGTAAGATTCTGCTGAATCATGTTTTCCTTCGTCTCTCAAGACTCTGCTAATTTCATAAGTGTGAAATTGAGATTCAGCAGATCTTGATTCATTGGCCGACATGGTTGCAATTTCCCTCTAGAGTTTGAGCAAAGTGTAAGGGAAATTATTAGCACATGCTGTATTACTGCATGCTGTTATATTTATTTTGAAATGCTTCTGTTGTTTTATATGAAACTGCTATTTGCCTTTGAATTATTGAAATATGCCTTTTTAGGATAATCACGAAACAAAAATCAATCAATACTACTGCAAAGCATGAGATCAATGATCAGATTTAGTTTTGAGTGATACAATTAAGATATTGCTTGATTATATCAAACAGTCCCAAGCCTGTAATCATCACTCTAACACAGCACATTAGTGTCTGTTTGACAACAGATTGACTTTCATTTTGTAATGATTAATGGCTACAATTAATGATTCCAATTAATCACTGTAATTAACAACTGAATATAAAGTGTAAATGTAGAGCCTGGCCAATTTAAATTAAAACTTGCTCTTTAAAAATACATAAGTGCCAGAATTTGTATTTTGTCCTCATTAGAATAGGTTGATATACTGAGATTAAAATGATCCTCCAGGCACAAGAGTCATCACCATATACACAGTCAGAGTAAAGATCCATAAATTGATTTTGAACTATGTAAAATTGACTGTCTGGCACTGACTACGTGGCAGTGCACACTGGCTATTACTCATTGGTGGATTTGGTATGTGCAAGCGTGCCTGTGCAATTACAAAGCAAGCCCATAAATTAGTTGCTGTATCTGTCTTAAATCATGAGGGAATGCATCAAATACTATCTCTCCACATCCAGGCGGTTGTCTACACTATAGTAGGAACTGCAATACTGTAGTTGCGAGTGTGACAACAGATAATGGGCAGCCCCCGGAGGATAAAGGAAGATGATTCTTTGGGGTTGAGAGGGAACTGAACTTCAGTGTTTCTGTATGTTGTTGCTTGGATACATCAGAACTTAGGTTAGGTTAGGTTCTATATTGTCCCCAATGGGATAATCATTTTCATACAAGTCAATTCTTTTTTATGGCAGCATACATTTAAAAAGGCACACCACATGGACATCATACAGATAACACACCCTCTACCCACAATTAACAAATAGACCCTCTTCCGAAATATCCACAGAACAACATATAGACATAAAGACAGCACATAGCCATGATCTACATATTTTTGCTGTGATAGCTGAGGGGACGAAACTTCTTACACCCTATTTCTGCGGCCACATGGGAGTAGAATGAAGTGTGGGTTCAGGGGGTGGTCTGTGTTTTGACACCTAACACCTATAATATTTCAACAGATTTTAGATTTTAGTACTTATTTGCTAGGAAAGGATCTCAAACAACCTAAATATGTCTATTGTACAATGGACACAACAGTCTGTGGTCTCCTGTTTAAGCTGTTCTGATCACTCACATGCAGATGATATATCTCATAACTTCTAACATAAATGTATGCCCCCTTTAAACTGGGAGTGTTTAGGGCAGGCATGGTGTAACCTTCATGTACTTGCTTGCCTCAATTAACTTATCACTACTGGTATGAAGTATAAAAGGTATCTAGAGGTTACACAACTTCCCTTGCATTTAAATGTGAGACATTGACATGACGTTCATGGAACTGATGCCTTTAAACTATTTTAACATCTGAAAGGCAGCATTAACATTATCTCAATGCAAAGACAGCAGCATGTGCTTTTATCCAGGCTTGATGTCCCATGAGGACTATGAATATTTCCATTTTGCTACAGACCATCTTACCCATGCAGGTCTGTATACTGTATATGGGTATTTTATAGGCCTGCGGTCTGGCTAGGACAGAGGAATTAGCCTGATCCACATTCATTAACCTCATTCTCATTCTCCAGAGCAACAGTGCTGTAGAACTATCTGTCACCACAGCACAAAAATGATGAATTGGTAATCAGTTGAGAGCTGTCAAGAAAGCCCCAGGAATGCAAAATTTACGTACTTGTTTGCCCTTGCATTAACCGTTTGTAATCAAATCACTATTTATAGTTGGTTCAGTCAGACATGTTTTATTAGCCAATGTTGTCATACAGTGTATAGGCAGGGAGACAACAGTGGCAGTCCTTGTTGGAGGCAACATTGAATTTTATCGGTCTATTTCAAAATGCTAGGATCCCCTCCCCCCGTAAAGCTTACTGTATGATGTGTATTGGTTGTGATTAATTCTATATCATTCTCTTGAATTATTAATAAATTTCCCTAATCAAAATGGAGTGCATACACAACAAATCAATATGTGTCGCTGCTGTGAAAAAATGAAATAAAGCTGCAGGTAAGAAAACGGTAGGAAAATATTTAAATGCCCACTTTCTAAAATTGCTGTAATGTATAGTTTAGTTAAACTGTGCTAATGTGCATCCTCAACAACAATTAGAAAACCGTCAGTGACATCACCGCCGGGGTTCAGTGCCCAACCTGACCACTCCACAACTGCAAGAGAACCCCAAGAAGGAATCAATACACTGACAGCTGAGACAGCCCCAGAAAATCCAGACTGTATCCTAATTAGCAGGTCAGTGTGCACCAAGAATTTCTCTCTCTCACCTAATTGTGCTTTAAAGTTCAGACACAGTGAGTGGTAGGATAGCAGAGTGCTTGGGAGGCCAGCCGATGGGTAGTCTACCAACCTGTTAATGGCTCATGTTTTAAAAGTTAATGAGTGCTGGAGTTAAAAGCAGCATTAGCTAAAGGCTAGGTGGAGTTGAGCTATGTGGATTAACTTTTCATTACCTCCTCATTAGGTGGGCCTGGGGATTAGAGAGACCCCTGTATGAAATGTAGCATGAAAATATCCAAATGGGGCTGCATAAAGACAGTTTGGAAGTGAGAAAAGTGGAGGAGTTAAAGTAAGTGATTGAGCTTTTAGCCTTTCCCTCTCTTCGCCGCTGAGAATCCCTCTACAGTTAAGTTGACATCGTTTGCTCCCTATTAGGCAATAAGAAGGCTTGTAGGAGCAGGCAAGCCTACCTATTCCTGGGGAGGTGACTTTGGAAACTAGATTGGGTCATTAAAAGTAGAATAAGAAGGCCATTATAATTCCAACACTGAAGTTGCCATTTATTTGCATTGTGAAGTCCCTAGTGTAGTAGTTAAATGTCACTTGCCAACTTTAATGAGAGTAAAGTTTGGGAGTGTGGCCAGATCTGATTAGTGTGTATTTCTACAGCAACTCTTTGTCCAATGCTGTGTCCAAAAAAAAACATCAACGCTTCAGACTGAGAGACTCCTGGACAATCAGGACCAGACCTCCTCACATCTACTACAGCCATCACTACAACTTAATTACCTTCCATGAGGAAATAGAAGGCCAATGATCTTCAAACACGCTATAAGTAATTTTTTAATGTGATGGGCCAATGGGATGTGCCGTTAAAAGTGGTGTATGAGCATCTTTCTGTGTGCATGGTGTACATGACTTTCCTCCTGTATTTCAAACATTCATTAAAATGGTGTTGCAGAGGAATGCACAAGGTTATGTAAACATTTTATTAACTTGCATCTATGGAAAATGTTAGCTTCAGACAGTAGCTTTTGCAACTGATATGTGCAACTGCTTATTGATAGGGCAGCACCCTGTATTAGAGGTGCACTTGGTTCTGAGGAACCTCAGTAGGACTGGGTCCAAAATATACTCAGTGAGGTTTGGCCTTTACTGCCACAATATCCAGAATTTTACATAAGCTATCATTTTAAGGCTATTAAATGACAAATATCTTTTGAAGTGTATTTCATATATTATATCGGATAGAAAGTTATTATCATCTGTTTATATTTTGCCCAGTTGGCTACAGAATTTCTTTTGTTGGTACAGGAGGGGAAAACAGGATTTTCGGACCAGTCCCGCGTTTTCCTAGACAAATAACCAAGTCCAGTTGCTTTTGACTGAAATGCTTTGAAGATAACAATGACATGGACAATTGAGAACATTCACAGGCCCAATATTTTCAATTAATTCTTCATCTTTAAAACATGAAGGAAATATTTCTGGAATAAGTTTCTATAACTTCACATTTGTCCTTTTTTATTATACAGCACTTTTCCAGCTCCAATCCCATTAATTGATAGCACATCATTATGCTGCAGGTGTTGATGTTCTCTCTCTATTAGGGTCTTTTCAGGTTGACCGCATCTTGGATCAGGTCTAGTTATCCTCAGGTTAATTTGGATTTGGTTTGTCTGAGCTCAGGTCCCCTCTGGACTGAGTCTCTCTTTTGTGATAATTAATATGAGCACGTCTGATTCAGGTAGGTTTTTTGGTACAGTGAAGACTCATATGGTATGGTCAAATTTTCAAATGTTCTGTTGGAAAATACACACACAATATAAGCACGGGACAAAGGGATTATTAACTGTCTTCAGATGAACGGTGTTCAGTCGCAGAAGTCCCCTAAAAGCATTAAAGCACACTCTGTATTGTTCACTTATATTACTGTGTTTAAGCTACAGGTGTTGAAGTTTTGGGCCACACCCACAAAAGCACTCTACAATCATTATACATACTACAAAAAGAGCAATACAGATAGTAATCAATCTTGGATATCTGGAACACAGGAATAATCTGCTTTTAAAGTCACATCCTCTGAAGTTATTGGTTCTGGTCGATTTTAAGACTGCACAAATAATGTTTATAGCAAGAAACAATTTAATGCCTAGTAACATACAATAAACATTAGAGACAGGGGGTTATATTTTAAAAATACATTTTAATTAAAAAAACATTGTGTTCATACCACGATGAAGAGTATGTTCATGTCAATGTATGGGGTAATTTGTGGAATAGTTTGAATGTAGAACTATATAAAAGTCCAAATATAAATTAATTTAAGAAGAATTACAGAAAATATTTCTTTAGAGATATAGGGATGTAAGGGTTGGCGGAATGAATGGGAGGTAAGTTATTTATGATTGACACTGAAACGTCTTCCTACTCCTTTATGGACATCTTATTTATTTTGTGTTTTTTGTTGTTTGAGAATCTGAATATTGGATTTGCTGTTGGTTTCTTTTTTACATGTTAAAAAAAACAAAATAAAATAAAATAAACAGATTTTTTTAATCACCATTATTCAACAATGCATCAAAATATATGGCTATTGCTCAACTGTCTCTGTAAGAAGCTGCTGTGACCAGCTCAGATTTAGCAATCAACACCTCTTTGAATATATAAAAAGGAGCTATGTTCAACGCCTGCAAAGTTCTACATTCAATCCCTTGGAGTTTTCTTTGTGTGACCTGTCAGAAAAGAAAAAAAAACATGTGACAAACAACCCTGAGAGGTGTGAATATAATCTGAATTAATGAGGCCATATCGTATGAAAGGAAGAGTCTTGAGTGACTGTGGGTGAAATCACATCATTTGGATAATTAAGGCAACTTACTTTGACATTTGCCACATGTTGTTGAAATTCACTTTAATGATAACCGACATTAAGGATGACCTCTCAGACTGTTCATGATCAACTGATTGTCCTAGCATATCTCTACTCTTATAATCTAATACTGCTCTTGACTGGGAAGAGAAAGAAACCAGTGACAGTGACAACTGTCATACAATTATGTTCATTATATCATTATCTGTAATGCTTATCCTGACAACTAGATGTTAAGCATTTTGAGGTATGATATTATTTCACCATCTCTCTCATTGAAATCCATTTAACTGGATAATATTTCCTTTCGCAAAAAGGAGCAGATTTTTATAGATGTTGCTAATGCCGGCCCCTGATAAGTTCCCTCTACGGCTCACTCATTGGGATAGCACACATTTGCCGTGACACCATTTGAATGGCTGATTTCCCTTGCTGACCAATTAAGGAGCAGCACATAGGAAGTTAGTTGTAGTAACACTACACTCCTGCAGTGGAATGAAATGATCACTCACTAGTCAGTGAAACAAAACAACTCCATGACACAGCGCTGCATTACTTGAATTCCAAGTATTCCTTTTTTTGAATTGATAGGATAAGATTTTATTGATACCAAATGCTGTTTTAAATTTTGTTTATGGGCCTGATCCTTTATCGATAACCTTATTGATGGCTGACCAATGTTGTGTGGAAATAAGGGAGGCCTACACTGAAATGAGAGAATATATATATATTTTTTTTTTAAGGATATCTTAATATAAAAACTGTCAAACACATGCCGACACTGATAAAGAAATTGATAGGCTCGGAAGCATACAATTTAATTCCAATCCCAATTTGTTAACGGTTCTCGATTCACATCCCTAGTCAAATTGTTCTTGGCTCATCCTCAATTCTACAGAATGTTGCCTAAATTGTATGCATTCATTTGTTTGGTGTTTGACAGCAGGATGTATCTATAAACAAGTTTAAACTCTATATTTGAAATGGAAAGACACAGTTGTCTATTATTGTCTTGAGCGGGACTTGATTTGCTCTGGCCCTGGTACTGCATACTACATCATTAAGAGAGATAAATGCTCTGTTACGCAAGTGAAATAGGCAGATTGATTCATAAGTGAAGATGCATTTTTATATTTCCAGAAGAGGAACCAAATACTCAAATTATGTGTGATGGTGACTCATGCTAAAGCTCACAAGAAGGTCTGATGGTTAATATTCAAAACTGTGAATGCCAATTATTGATCTTTATGCGTGTGGGCATTTATCATGCATTGTAAACCCCAGGGTAATTAAATTCAAGTGATGTGCTTATCATAGCCATCATCAGTTTCTTTGCGAGAGCGGTCAATCATTCTATTAGAGGCCTTGCAGAAACTCAGTATGCTGTGAGGCCAGTGGCAAGGCACTGCCTCGGGCTAGCAGGACTAATTAGAAGGTTGCCCAGTGGAATTCTGTCACCACCTTGTCCAATCCACCCAGCCCATTTCTGCTTTCCGTCCCAATTTTCTTCTTAATTTCAACATGCTGTATGTCACTATTTCTCTTAATTCCCCCACCTCACTCTCCAGGGCCATCCATCCCATTTACTGGGTATGTAGACTGAAAAATATGATGCTACCTTACAATGCAACAGGGAGCATTAGATGTAAAGTTTGTGAATTCATGATATTCACACTCGTCTTGATGGATATGAAAAAACATTTTTTCATCACTTTAGAAATGACCCACTGACAATAGAAGTACATTTTAGCCTATTTTCTCCTGCTAGCATAAATCACCATTCAGAAAGAAAATATCTTTGCTTCTCCAAATGTGACCTATCTTCTCCAGGATACTACTTCTAAAAAGTCTTAAAATGTGTCTATGGAAATCGGGTCACAAGTGGACAGTGCTAAAAAGTGTAAACGACCATCGTGACCCATTGTGATCTGATCACTCAAACCATGTGCTAAGGTGGTCTGTGATGCATATTACCACATACCTCTATCTTTTGCAGTGTAAATGCTAATGTGTCCTGTTGCATCCCAGACAAGGATGTGGTGGTTGTTTTGCCCATGTTTAAAAAAAAAAAAAAAAGAATCATTCAGTGTATTAAATCTGAAGTCTTCAAATAAGTTGCTTTGTTCCACAAATAGTCCAAACCCCACAAAAAAAAAGTTTTACAATGATACAAAACATAAAAAAGATGGAAAATTCTGAAATTGAGAAAAATTGAAAGTGTTTGACCTCGTTATGACCTCCAGGCTATTCATTTTAGGTAACCACTAAATCCTATGACTAACCATTTCAGCTCTAGTTTTCCTTTTCATTCCCCATCTCTGTTCCCATTATCAGACAATCTAAACCAACAAAGGCTGTAAGAAATAGAATAAAATGCAAACCTCGATACCACAGGTTTTTGTCTAACTCGATAACATTCAATAAATTCTAAAATTAAAGCCTTGGAGATATGTTAAAATATTAATTCAGTCTACACTGCAGCCGAACCTTTAGTCACACTTCCTATGAGGATGATATTATCAATTAGAATATTTATTAAGATTTTTGTCCTGGGGTTAACATATTCTGATACAGCCAGCATGTCCATTATATAAGCAATTAAACACGAGAAGAAACGCTATCAATCGTATTAGCACTATTATGTCAGTTATACACACTAGGGCGTACAGTATATACGCAGCTATAGTTAAAGTCAAATTAATTAAAGACATTGATAGAGTTTAAGGAAATTGTTGTGTTTGTTGTAAATTAAACCTTACGTCTGCCATACATAATTCATAATACAAAATTTCCTGAAATAATCTAATTTAAATTAATATATTGGTTACAGAGTGCCAAACAATTGTGAACAAAAGCTCTTCAATTCGATACACACTCGTGTTGTACACCTGCATGTGTACAGTATCTTGATCAATGTTTGATCCACCCCCATGCTTTTGCCCGGCCATCCTTCAACTGTACATCATGAATTACCTTCTCAGCTAGTCATATGTTAAATTAAAAACATTAAAGAGAGCACTGGTAGTACAATAATTATACCCATGGGTTCATTCAAGCATACATTTTTTTCTTTCATCTATGAATCCCTGTATTCCATACCTCAGAAGGTGTTTCATGTTATTGCTGTATTTTACTGTACTACCATTAGTTTACTGCCTGAATGCCTAACGCTCCCAAGTCTCCCATCTATTAGAGCCAATGCTCGTACAATGCTGCCTTTGATTTGACAGACATGCAGATATAAAAACAGACTGACAAATGTAGAAGCAGACAAATATAAAGACACATAGACCAAATCAGACAGAACACTTAAAGTGATGGGAAGGATGAGAAAATCTAGATTTAGACTTTTTGACACGAGTTGTTTCTGTCAGTGTCAGGACTACAAGCATCCTCTGGGGTTTGGGGATTGTTCCTATACACTGCCAAAGATGGATAATTGGTTATTTTGAGTAATTTTATGAACAAAGCTCAGCTGCTGCAGCTCAACCTCAAGTAAACAATACACCTTGGGAATAGCCTCTGTTCCACCGTCTCATGTCTGTAGATTCCTGTCTGAATGCATGTTTTTTGTCTGCCAGATATAAAGAATAGGCCTAACATTTTTAGCACAGATTGAGCTATTTTGATTCACTCTGATCTACACATATACACCAGTACAAATGTTGATTAGTAGTACAATAATTAACTACAGGGATTCTATTTCATTACATAGGCCATTTTTGCATTATGTTGGAAAACAGCACCAATACATTTATTGACAAAATCAAGCCTGTAGTAACCCTGGGAAATGCAATTACTCATTTGCAAAGTGTGTGAAGATGTGTCCAGCATATTCAACATGAACATTAAATTCAGCATTTGTCTAGAAAATACTTTAAATTTTGGAAGTCATAGCAGTCTGTTGACAAACTCTTTCTTTTCAAAAAGTCAGCTTTCCAGAAATTTTGAAGGGAAAAATCCCTTTTAGATTATTATTTTTTTCTGCCCAGTTAATGTCCTGGGGTTTGAAAAACACTTTCAGAGACAAAGCTTAAAATTACCGAAAGAATCACAGAGAATAACAAAATTAGTCAAGTTAAAACATGAAAATCTTGTACAAATAAAAGTCTTTGTACAAAATAAATAACATATGCTGTGTAACAATTAGCGGTGCAATGTCTGGCTAAACGTCTTTATAATTTAGGAGCAAATTATTATTAATTAATTATTGTATAATTAGGCTCGTGGAATGTGTTAAAGACAACTCAGACTTGGAGAAGCAGGCCAGGAGGATACAACAATTATCCTCGTATACAAACGGATTCCCTCTGGTTTCCACATACTTCATGAGAAACAGGATTCCACATGAACATCTGTCAGCACAGTTGGTTTCATCATCTAGATTTTAATGTAATATTTCCTACAGTGGATCCGAGTCTGAAGGGTTTCATTGTTCTCTGGTGCTGGCCTATGCAAAGTTTCCTTCCTGTGAAGCCATTATGTCAACTAAAAACTAACTAGCTATGGCTGTGATTTTTGCAGTGATCTCTTTTTTACCTTTAGTATTAATACAATGATTAAGTGGGTAGTCATAAAACACAACATTAGGTTTACCCGTGAATTATATGTTTAAAAAAAGGTTAGTTTAAATTGATAAGAATGTAGGATAGGCATATACTGTACAAGCCTATTCAATCATGTGCCCTGGACTGTATATTGAATACGCTGTTATACTTATACTTATTGTATTGTGTATGACCGCTGTTCATTTAAAAGAAAGTCAGTTTAAAAAATTCAAGTCGACTTGAATATTTCAGTATCCATTCATTCAATTGTTAATTACAAATCCATGTCAGGGTCACAGTGGCAGCGTGTTGAGTAGTCAAGCCAGGCATTTTTTCTTACTCATATTGTGGGAACCCCAAGTGTGCTGTGTCTGAAGCACCTCCAAAGGGAGGCATCCAGGGGAATCCTACCAGTTGCCTGAACCACTTCACTTTTTGGCTCCTGTTTCTGTAGAGCAGTATCAGTTCAATACCAATGCCCTCCTGACTCGTTAAAGTCCTCACCTTATTATGCAGACGGAGGCCAGCTGCCCTGTGGAGGAACAGGTTCTCCATTTTTTAACCACAATCTGTTTATTTAGGTCTCAAACCAAAAAAAATCTTTAATGGAGGTGAGGTTCAGAGTTCAGAGAAAGACTGACCATTTAATGAAAAGAATTGCTCTGTGGCTCACAGACCTGAGCCAACTGCATCATGGAATTTAATCTGTGTCTGAGGGCAAAACTTGGCAAGTTATGTTCTGTGGCCAAGTCTAATCATGGATGGCGTTTCTTTCATTGTAACATGACACATGAGCATGAGTATGGTCAAGCACAAAGCAAACAGATGATACACTGCACCATCACACAAAATATAAGTACCACATGTGGAAGACAATGAAAATGCATATGGAGTCAATTTGTACATTGCCGACTTTACAGTAGTAGTCTGTTAGAAGATGAATCTTAGGGCCCATCCTCACGGAGACGAGCTTTCCTGTAACCGCACAACTTATGTATCTCTTTGGCCGACCATCCACACGCAGCCGACGTTATCAGAGCCCGGAAACTGTATCTTTTGAAACCGGGTCCCAGAGTGGGCAAGTTTGAAAACGCCCCCCGTGGCGTTGTCGTCTGGATGGCGAAACTGCATACTTTGTTTAGTACATCGCCCCACCTCCAACCTCTAACCCCCGCGGCTTCACATACCAACAACAGTGCTGCTGCGTTAGAGGAGAGAGCGGACCCATAGACTAAACTGTACTGTGAGCAACATGCATGGGAATGAATTAAGCCGACCATATATTTCTCTCTTTTCCCTGGTGGTGAATAAGTTGCTAAATTGGTCACTGGTAGTATTTTTTAAATAAAGTTGCTTTAAGGTGTGAAAAGTCTCTAAATCTAGAGAGAAGTGACCGCCTGCTTTGGTACGGGAAGGGAGCAGCACCAGCTGCTCATTGAGGACAGTAACTACATAGTGATTCGTGCATCAGAGACTCCAAACACTCCACTTCCAAAACTGTAAACACTTGCTAGATTTCTCTCTAGGATGGATGAGGATGTGGGAAGTCACCAGATTTGTGTTTGTCTTATAGGCTACAAACATAGACTGTGGCTACTGTGTCTCTGTCTCTTCTTTTCAGTTGTTGGTTTATTTCTGTGGCAGTTACAGCGCCACATCCAGTCCTGGCATGTGTATTGCAGCGTTTTCAGCCAGTTTCACTGGTTGTTTTCGAACGTGTGGATGTACCCTTAGAGAAAAACACAATGTCTGTGCCAGATAAACAAAATGCATATCCACATGATTTACTGCCGCCAATGTCCCCAGCTGGCAGTCAGCCTCATATTCTTGTTAAATTATTATATGATACCAAAGGAGATATTTGTTATTGGAGAGTCTTATGTGAACCTGTCATGATTTTTATTAGATCACTCTAGATATCTACTTAGTGTTTTTCAGTATTGGTAGAGAGAAGCCAATTAAATACACAGAGTAAAGTCTGACCATTAATGATCACATATTCATCTGAGTAACCTGATCGTGTTATATGGATTATTGATTGACGAAGTCCATACCCCATCATTACAAGAAAGTCATTTGTGCCTTCTTATTACATTTCTGCTGACTAATTACAGACAGAACCACAAACGAAATTGACCATCACAAGCTTGGCAAAGGCAGCATTTATCATAGGGCTGTAGAATTTTTTTTTCCTGTACCAGTACCCATACAATTGTGTCAACCCCAGTATTTTAGGGGCTCAATTACCTATTCTACAACTAATTTGGGAAATGTGTTTTTATTTAGTACAATAGTTGTAGCTAGCACAGATAACATACTGAAGGAATACTCTAATGAGCAGTGCAGTTTTAAATTTGGGTGACTTTGGCATAGGGAGTAAATGTCCTCACTTGTGCAGTGACACCAGTCTTGATTTAAAAACTTTCAGGTTTTTCTTATAAAAACAAGCTGTCACCACTACCACTTAAACCTACCCCATTACTGTCCATTTTCATTAACCACAATATGTGATTGAGTATTCCAGCAGGGTTATATATCAATCATTCAATTACATTTCCATTTAGACATGTCTCTCTCATATCTTTATTCAGTGAATGGCATATATCTTATGAGTTAGGATGAATATATATTCATATACACATAACAAGGATGTGATTGAATCAACTGCCTGCCTACAAGCTAGTGAAGAATAATTGCACATTGTACAATTACCTACAGTCCCTTCCATGTGCCATTGGCCAATATCAGTGCATCAGTATGCTACGACACACAACAAGCAGGCTTAAGTTATGTCACACAGTGTCCTCTAGTTGAAACACTGCAGATAAGTATTTTGACAGTTGCTGATTTTGATCATAGTCAGTTCTTTTCTTGTTACATTATTTTCTGCAGTAACACCATTTGTTGGATCTCCTCACTCTTATTGTTACTTTTCCAGGTTCATATACAGGTGATTGGGCATCAGTTCACATTAAAAGTACAGCACAAATTCAAACATTAACTTGTAGCCAAATAATTTGTTCTATTACTTTTTGAGCTTCAAATCAGGTGAAACTAAATCACAAAATATTGATGGACGCATATTTTCCCACTATATATTAGCTCCATTCAACTATCAAGTAAAATTTAAGTGAACTTTTGTCACAAAAAAAAAAGAAAAAGAAATCTCAATAAAGTGGGTTTATGATAACTGGTTTAGAGTGAATAAACCAGGCTGTGTAGTTTCATCAGAACTTGGCGCTATAAGTTACGCATGGCTGTAATCCTCCAGTAAACAAAGCAGAATAAGATGAGGTTGCTAACCGGAAACAAAACAAGTTGCTTGATCATCTAACTGCATCAACGAGAGAAAACTGTAGAGAGGTCTTCAGGAATTTTGGACAAGTTTTAGTTGTTTTTTCATGTCAGCTAGTATTGGCCATGTTTCATGCTGTCTGGAGACGATATGACGTTATGAGAATATCAAGACACCAAGAGTGGAAACAGCTGGTCAGCTTATGAGTCAAATCTTTGCTACGTCAGAACTAATTTGACAAAGGTGTTTCCATATCCCATTTAGCGCATCAACCCTGTTTTCCATTCAGCTTTTCTTTTCTGTGAATCTTTAAAATGTCCATTAAATATGTTTAAGGAAACGTCCTGCTCAATACCTTTTCAACCTACTCCCGCCTTGCAGGCAATACAGGACAATGCATGCATGCAGCACAGCAAGGCAATTGCTTATCGTGGCACCCCTCTCCCCAACACAGTATTTATCATTACCGTTCATATGCAATAATTGGTTTGCATTCAATTCTTATGCTTTTATGCTGCTATTATTGTGCTACTATTTGCACATTGAGTGCTGGTGTTATTCTGACTTTCTTCTATATTGTTTTTAATATCAGGGAGTGCCATCGCAATTTTGTTGCGTTGTCGTATTGCACAGCAGTGAAATGACAATGAAGTTCTTATCTATATATCTTTTTCAACCAAGCAACCGCCATTTCGTGTCATGATGCCCAACAAATCATTCAACAAAAGTAATCACTCCACTGGCACATAGAGTACTACACATCTCATTAGCAAAAATTACTGATGGAACAGAAAATTATACACAAGCACTCTGCACAACACACACACACACACACACACACACACACACACACACACACACACACACACAGAGAGACTATACAAACACCACCAAAAAAAAGAGGGACATATTCCTGCTTTGTGCAATAAAAAGGTTAGCCCTGATACTAATTATGACACTTATTCATTATGAGGGAGAATTAGAGCCTGGCCTCTGCTCTTCCCAAACTCCAGTCAGGCTGTAAGTGAGGCAGAAAAAAATGGGATGAACCTGGTACTGGAGAGCCTCTTCAATCAATGTGAATTCCAACACCTGCACTTGGGAACTTAATTCTACATCTTTAGGTACAAAAAACTGCTGAGATACATGGACATTAAGGTCACTTTTGCACATGTTGTACATCTATGTATAAAGTTATGCAACCTCACCTACTACATATGATCATGTTAAAACATTGAAAAAAAATAAGTAAAAACTACTTTATTAAACTATTAAGTTATGACTATTTTATATGACAGTGCTAACCACATGCATAATTTTCTGAATTCTCATTTGTCATTACTCTCCAATTACATTATGACATTACTACTTTTTTGGAAAAAAACAGGACTATGTGTATAATTTCAAATCTTACAAATACTAACTCATGATTAAAATTAGTGCCCTTTGTAGCACTTCTTAAAACCACATGAATGGGGTTATTTGGTGTCATATCCAGTGAAACCCTGTTGTTTTGTGGGGGAGTCAAATTTAAAACTTTGAAAGGCTTGATCTTGAATTTGGGGTATGTTTGCGGATACCCTAAATATTGAACTGTATCACATCTGAAAGAATTTTTACTTTTTTAAATCTGTTTGGACACATTCATTCACTTGAGTGGGAAAGAGTGTGCAAACTTTTGACTGGTACAGTACGTAATGTATCACACAGAAGCTAATGTGATAAAATATGCTTAATTACTTATTTGTTAGTCAATAGAAGACCTTGAGATGTAGGTACATTACATATAACTGTTGAAATTATTCTTATCATAATATTCAAAATAAAGTTAATAAGGTCTTGTCTGCTTGTGTGCTTGAGCATGACTGTAAGAACAGCTAATAGCTGAAGAAGAGACTAGTTGTACTGGGACATGACCAGACATCTGTCACAATATGATGTTTTATGTGTCCTCACCTTTTCGCCTCTTCCATTTCCAGTCAGGATATATACAGCTAGCCCCAAGAGGACTCTGGCCTTAAAAGAGACTATAAAGGAAAACAGTGGTGAAATATCCTAGAAACCACCCTTCACATTTCCTCAGTTGTCCTGCGTCAAGGGAAACATCTTTTTTGGAACTCCTCTCAGCCATACTTTGACAGCTAATTAAGAGGATGATGAGTGCTACATTGCTCTGATGTGCCGGTGAAAAATTAAAGATGAAAGAGGAGATTATGTTTCTATTAATATGATTTTAGTTTGCTCTTTCCACACCTCAGTCATATGGCACAAAAGCACTAGAAGGGATAAAGAGGGCATCAAAAACATTTGTCGTGGTGAAATTCACAGTTGCATACAACACAACTGTATCGCCAACATACTTACACACATGTGTTTAGTGTTATTGTGGCAAGGGCAGCATTGAAATATTTAGACAAAATTCACCAACATCTCCTATTTTTCTATTAGTGGAAGGTGAGAACATTATTGTTAAAAGAGAATCGTTTGGGGAAAAAATGTAATTATAAATGAACAAAGCCTTTGTTTATTTAAATGCCAGTTGCAAGCTCTGCTATGAGATAAAAAATATATTCTGCTGTGATTATATAGACACAACTTCTTGTTTACATGGCATTTTGATTTATTGATATTCAAAACATATCTGTGAAACACTATGTAATTGTGGACATTTTTATTTCACAATTACATAGCATTAGGAGCTGTTATGTTCTGCTTTTGTTATACATTTATTGTTTTTCTCTTGTATTGTTCTTCCATAACATTAAGAACATGACAATTTTATACAGGTTCATATAATTCATATCGTCCTCCATAAACATAGAAGATTTGTGTTTGTGCACCACTCTTACATCATTCCTATACCACTCATTTGACTAATGCTGTTGCACAAATATCAGGCTTATCGACCTCTAGAACCTCTCAGACTGAAGGAAATGATGAAATTCAATCAAACCTCCAAAGAATTGAGGTTGATTGATGACTTGGTGGGGGTCTGGCCGTTGCAATTCCAAGTGAAATCAAATAGACTTGCCAAACATTCTCTGGGTGAGGCCACAGGAAAAGAGAAAAATACATCACAAATGCAGTCATTTGCACACTTGATGAACTGCAGAGGTAGTCTTCGACATCCATGGAGGCATACTGTAGCAGGAGAAAGCAATATTAAAAACAAATTGGATTGAATACACCATAAAAATCTTCATTATCATTAAGTCGTCCCCAGAGGATGAATCCTATTGACATTGGTCATCCCTTGACTTTTCCTGCAGTGCCAGCATTTAGTTGACAGTTTTGTTGTAGTGTAATATCTCAACAAGTACTGAATGGATTTCCATGGAATTTTAGATAGACATTCATAAATTCTCAGAGTATGAATCCATATTACTTTGGTGATTTCCTGATATTTATACCGGCAGGTCCAGGTTTTGTGAAATACCACAACATTTACAAGATGGGTGCCATAAAATTGCGTTTAAGCATTCATGTTCTCCTCCGTATGAACTTTGATCATTCTAGTGACACATTCACTTCTTATCCAGCAAAAGATTTAATTTCCCCAATACCTTGCTTTATGACCATTTATCATTAAAAGTAATGCCATTTCCATCTGCCTCAGGTGCCCTTTGAGTTAAGTGCCTATTAGCGATTATTGGTATGCTACCATGACAAACTCAGATGGTGTTTTAATCCTTACATTACGTAACATCCACATGTTAGCATAGTGATTGTGATGTCATGTTAGTAGTAGGGTTGGGAAACTAGATCCGGTTCCAAATTCTTCAATCCATGGGAATCATATGCCTTTCGAGATTATCATTTACTTTTACCAATGTCACAATTCTTTTCTGACGGTTGCGTATAGCAAAAACAATGACGCAAGAAATCATGCGTCCATGATGTTGGAAACTAAACCGAGAAAAAGAAACGTGTGGCTTTATTTCATGAAGAAAGATGACAACTACAGTCGTGGCTGTATGGATTTTTTCTTCTTAGAAGCTTTTTTTATGTACATTGCAATTTTTAATGCTTCAAATATATTTTTGTCGTATTAAGTGAAGTTTAAACTAATATTGTGTTTATTACATCACACACCATATGCACGCCTGTAACTTTCACAAGCAATGATGAACACCACGGAAGCCTCATGTGACATGAGCCATGGTATGGCGGTGCTGCAATTATCCTCACAGAGCTAGCTAAGACAGCAGCGCTGCAGCTAGTTATGTCTTTAAAAGGATCATTTCAGGTAAGGGTGGAAACACTGGCAATATGCTGAAACATCTTTCTACGCAACATGTTCTTAAATTCTAGGAATGCCATGTATTTTACACACAAGTACCACTGCTTCCCAACTGAGCATCGTGCCCGTTACAGAGTTATGTCAGAATCACATTAGTGCTATGCAAGCTAAGAATTTTTTTTCTTTCACTAAGAAAATGTAAATTAAAAAAACGTGATGTACAAATATTCTCTCATCTTATCTAAACCCTGTTCAGTCCTAGAGGGGATGAAACAGTTGCATTGAATCTGAAAACTTGGGTAGTTCTGATTTTTTACACAGATAGAATTGGCCAAGAATCAATAAGGGAATCGGGAAAAAAAATAGACAGAATTGAGAATTGCATTGCTATCAAGAACATTGTAACCTAACATCCCATGTTAGGATGTAGCCTCACAGAGCTGCTAGAATGGCTGTAGACTCTTTTTTAATACTGTTTACAATCCACTTTTTGAGATACATAAGCTGCTAAGTTACACTGTAGTACCAACATCTTAAACTATAACTATTTATTTAGATATATTTCACAACAGTTTTAGATTACATTAATAAATTTCATCCATTTCAATTTTGAACTTTACATAAGATTGCAAAAAGGAAAGAAAAAAATGCCTAATGAAAACCTTGAAATACTTTTTTAGTTCATCTCTATATGGGTCTTTGCAATATTAAGATAAACTTTGAAAGTCACTTTCAGTCAAAGCTACCTCCAAATGTATTTGAGGCTTGGCAGAAGAGTTCCCTGACAGGTTGTGCCCCCGCTGCCCTAGTTGCCGCTTGGCCCTCCTTTACTCTGTGTGGTGAAAGTACTGGCATGCATGTGGAGAGGCTGTGTGTAGGGGGTGTGGGGTGGTGTTCATGGTTATGTGTGATGTGTGTTATGTGTGGGTTGGGAGGGCTTGGCCCAAACCAATCAAACAGAACTTGTAACTTGCATTGGCTCAAGCTAATTTCTTTGAATTAATCATAAAATATCTCTGGTTAAAAGTCTTGATTGAATGACAACGGCCAAGAAGGGACAGCAATATTCAAATTGCTTTGAATCTATCGTGTATTTTGTTGTGTTGTTGTTGAGTTCCACCAGATTCATTTGCTCATTGCTATACAACATGTCATGACACTTCATTAACATGCTGATGACATTTCAAAGGGGAAATAAGTTAAAGATGCCCTTCACAATAACACAAAATAACCATATTTCATCAGGGGTTGATTAGGTTGTTGATCTGTGACTTAAATATATTTTCAAAAGCATGCCGCACACACTCACATTTTTAACTTGACAATGGAGGATGGCAAGATGAGCAATGAGTATTGCTAGACATTTCAGCTACTAAACCTCAAACCAAAATAGTCTGTGATACAGCAACATTGTAACTTTTCGTTAGAGTACCTCTTCACAAGTTGCTATTATACAATTGGAACTTTGTTTGCTTGAATAATAAGGACACCATCACTGAAAGGATATATCGAGGGTGGGGAGTTGGTGGGGGTATAGCTTTATCTTTTTCTTCTGACACTCTCAAAGCGCCCACACAGGATGATATGCTTGTCATGTGTGGGCGCTTGTTGTCATGTCATCATGGATGTGCATATTGGTAACAGGAAGGCAGAGAACTTAGAAATGTTAGACAATGCCAAATATAGTCTTTGTCACCAACAGTCACGGATTGTCTTAATTTGTAATGTGTCTGAGCTTCATTCATTAGACAGCCTTGTTAATTGTTCATACTGGCAACGGCTTCAATTAAGGCCAGTAACATATACATGATAGATGTGTAACATTACATTGTCATTATTGTTCAAATAGTTCAAATGGTCATTTTCAGTATTAAAAGACAGAAAATATAACTCCACATTAAGGCTTTGTACTAATCTCATCAAGAGATGAGTCAGTGATGGTTAAGTTGAGGCAACAAAAGGTGAAAGTTAGGGTTAGGCATCAAAACGACTTGGTTAGGATAAGAAAAAGGTTGTGGTTTGGCTTAGTACTTCCGGGAAACGCTGGGACACAAACTCCATTTAATTAAACTTGAGTTGTATTTATTTAATCCTGTGGAACTTGTTTCAACTTAAAATGGCAAGTGAAATTCAGTTGTTATTTATAAGTGTTCGCAACTTATGTAAATCTAACTTACCTGAACAGTAGTGTCTTCTCAGTAGAATTTAGGAAAAAAATTGCGTTAGATAGATAAAGTAAGTGTCACACCGCGTTGAGGTCTGTCCTGTCATTGGGTTTTTGTCTTGTGAATTTCCTGTTTTATTTTGAAAGATAACTCTTCTCTCGTTCCAGGTCACTTGCACTTCCTCTTGTGTCACCGGTCTGACGTCATCCCTTGATCCTTGATTGTTTCGACCTGTGGTCCCCCTCCCTTCATGTGTATAAAGTCCGTGTCTTTTCCCCTGTCTGGCGCCAGAATATTTCGTCCGTCACGTCGAATGTTTCCAGTACTCTTTCACAGCCTTGTTCACATCACGGCGATCATAGTATCCTTGCTCAGATGTTTGTATTCCCTGCTTTACTCTTCGTAAGTTTTACTTTTTTGAATGCTCTTTTCCCCTTGTTTTTCCTCCTGGTCGGGGCGACTTTGCTTTTGTTTCTTATTTTGTTCACTTTAATTATTGTTATTCCTCCTGGTCCAAGCATCTTTGTTTTACGTTTAATTTGTTAACTTTGTAGATTGTTTTTTCCTCCTGGACGGAGCAACTTTGTTTTGTACTTTGTTCATTAACATCGATAATTGTTTATTCCTCCTGCACAGAGTGATTTTTTTGTTTATGGCTTTCTGGCTCTGTGCCACACATTCTTGACTCTAAGAAGAAATTTCAGTTTTTATCTGCGAACCTCCACTTCGGAGTCCTCATTCCTGCCCGGGTCTGACAGTAAGCATGACAAAGAAAAATTGGGTTCCAGGGTTATTTTTTGTTGAAACCAAATTTTGAGCATTTTAAACCAATGCCAGTGTTTGTGAAAACAACTGAAATTATGCCAACATCAGTTTCACAGAGGGTTGCTCTTCCACAATTTCTTTCCATCTTAATGAGAAGGCCTGGATCATCAGCAAGTGTTGTTGTGTGTGGTAGAGAGAATGAAAATCTGCATCGCAACTTATTTTTACCTTGAGTATTAAGTCAAATGTGAGGGTTTGCACATTCCGTCTGCAATAAATTAGCATTTAAAAATTAATTGTCAGTGAATTTGGGCAGAGCTTTTATCCGGGGTTTAGCATTCCAGACTTTCATGTGTATGACTTGCCGGTTTTAGTTATCTACCTTGGCTACTGTTAGCTAACATTAGCATTAGCGTTTTGTTCTACAGAAAAATGGCATGCCAAAATTCATTAGCGGATAATTCCATAATAGCTAAAAAAAAATGTACAGTGGAGATCAAAATTAGAGAACAAATTATAAATACTTGATTTATTCTGAAATGCTGTTATTTTTTAGTGTACATAATTTGATAGAATATCCGCTGTGGCTATACCACTGCTGAACTAGCATGTTTTTTAAATAACCAAGGCACTTCATCAAAAACCTTGATTTTGTGAAAAAAAACACAATGAGCAAAATTAGAGAACCGTAACAATTGTGTCAGAAGAGAAAATTTAAACAATGTTTTCTTCGGGCTATAGGATTAAAAAATGAATAGGAAGAGTTGAGGCCCTTGCTTTGACAACTTCAGCACATCTGCACCAAAAGGACATCACTAGTTTCTCTCACTGCTCTGGTTTGATCTTGGTCCAGTCTCGTCCACAGTTCGGTAACTGTAGTGGGTTTCTTAGACATTACTTTGTTGCCAAGATTCTCTATGGGGTTTAGATCTGGATTCTGGGCTGGCCATTTCATTGTTTCAATATTCTTAGCTTCAAGGAACTGCTTAACCCATTTTTGTAGTGTGACAGGGGGCATTATCTTGCATGAAAATAGCAGACTGATTGGGAGACAATTGCAGTGGAGGTATTGCATGTTACCGAAGGAAGTTCACATAAACATTTGCATCACAGTGCCATGTAGCCGTACAAGAAGCCCAACTCCTGCTGCAGAAAACATCCCCCAAACCATGACACTTCCTCCTCCAAATTAACCTTCCATGTATTAGGAAGTGTCCTCTGCATCATCAGGAATAACAGTAAGACTATTACTAATAAGAACCAGCAGTGGGTCCCATGTTTTGTGCTGTCAAAGATCCCTTAGGTGAGAACCGTAACTTCTCTAACCATAGACATTGCAAGATTTCACGTATCCAACTGTTGTGAGTCGGTAGAGAAACATGTTTCCATTTAAGGAAAATGGTACGTCTGGTGAGCAGGGTGGTAAAGGCAACGACTCGTTGTATAGTAATGGGCAGATTTTTAGACGGAGGGGGCCCAAAAAGGGCAGTCAGGGGATTTGGTTCCAAATTTGTGTTGAGAGCCTGTTTGAGGGTTTGGAATATATCGGACCAAAATTCAGCAAGCTTTGGGCATGCCCAGAACATGTGTGCATGGTCGGCTGGGGACTGCTTACAACTGTTACAAGCATCACTGTGACTAGGGTATATCTTAGCCAATTTATCTTTGGTGAAATGGGCTCTATGAAGCACGTTCCACTGTAATAGGCCGGGCCTGGCACAAATCAAAGATGAGTGGACCAGTCTTAAAATGTCCCTCCACTGGACCTCAGTAATGTCTACGCACAAATCCTTTACCCATGCCTTTTTAGGTGATACAGTGGGGACTGGGCTTAGAAGAGCAATCTTAATATAAATTAAAGATATCAGTGTTTGTGTTGTATGTTGAGAGACAGGGATTTGTCCATCTCAGCTTCAGGGGGGCGGAAAATGTGAAAGTGTTCTCTAATTTTGCTCACTGTTTTCTCCACAAAATAAAGGTTGTTTTTTTTTAAGTGCATTGGTTATTTAAAAAACATGCTTGTATAGCAGTGGTATAGCCACTGCTGATATTCTAGCAAATTTTGAACAGTAAAAAATAACAGTATTTCAGAATAAATCAAGTATTAAAATTTTGTTCTCTAATTTTGATCTCCAGTATAAATACTCTACTGTGCATGTGCATCCCTGATCTCTGTGTGTTCACTCCTGTAACACAAGTCCAGTTTACTCAAGGAAACATTATTGTCTACCTCTTTCAGGCAAAGCGAGTGCATTTCTCATGTTATTTGAGTGGAATCAACAGGGTAGTTAGAAATAATTACACTAATTTGAATTAAGTAAGGTATAACCTTCACCACATTAATGATATTAAACTGGGCAATCTGTTGTTGATAATGCAAATTTCTTCAGGAAAATTTAAAGGTGAGTTTCAGTTAAAAGCAGAGTGAACTAAAATACAGTAGATGTGAAATGCAATAGTGAAAACAAACAATGGTTAACGTATGCATACATAAGTAAAGACACACAGACTGTACTCTCACACATAAACTACACACACAGTTGTGTTCAGGCACATAGTGGGTGCCTGCTGGGAATGTCTGTAGGTCTGGACATGACCCTGTCAGGAGTCTTCAGGGGATTAATTTCCCAGGCCTGTTTTCTTAGATAAAAATTGAGACGGAATTTCAAATGTGAGACGTGGGGACCAAATCTGAAAATGATATATATTTCAAAGGGATTAAATAAATCAGCACATTTGTCAGTTCCTTCATTTGTCCTTTGTTTCAATCGAATATTTCAAGAAAATAGACCGTTAGCCTTGTCAGAATGTATCAAGGTGCTATAAGAATTTCCAGTGGTAGACATTATCAATGTAAAATGAAGCTTGGGATTCCATGCATCCTGAGTAATTTATCCTCCAAAGTAATTTCAGTATTTATGGGATTCACCTTCGAAATGTAATGTGGCATGCAGGTAGAAAAAACATAGGGAATGAGAAATCCAGTGAGAATGAGAGCGAGGGAGAGGCAGGGAGAGGGGGACTCATAAAGTAAGCAATCTCTACAGTCTGCCTTTCAGACAGACCCATCTCCTGTGACCTCCACCATCAGTGCCCCGTGTCCTTTACATCTGACGACGTTGGGAGGACACTGTGGAAATATGAGGCCGTCTCAGCCACCTCCATATTTGAATGCGCTCATTATGTCTCTGTCTGGATAAGAGCATCTGTTAAATGACTGAATAGTAAATTGTGTGCTGAGGACAGCAGACTAGCAGGGCAGATAAAGGAGCTTTGTCTTAGTTACATTTCAGCAGGTAGCAGCATGGCTTAGACTGCCAACAGGTTTGGTTACTGTGCAAGCCTAATGGTGGTTGACTGAAGGGAGGAGAGGGAGTCGCTGGGAGAAGACATGCGATTTTCCACTTGTCCAAGCAGTTTTTATGTGAAATCACACAAGTCGCCTCTGTTACACCTCGCACTTTGTTCACGGAATGTATTGCACAGTCAAGGTTTTCAAATGTGCATTACCTCTAAAATTGTGCTAAATATTAATCAGATAACAAGGATTGCATGTATTTGACAGTAAAGGCTGTGTTCATGTTAGCTTTTTACATTAATGTCTCTTTAAAGTGTTTGTGGTTGTTTTGATATCAACTGACAGGGATTTGGAAAGTTGGATTGATAGAAAGGTAGATCGACAACGTGTTAAACCTGTGGTTTGAAAACAAAATTAATACCTGTATTACTATTCAGTGGGACTTGGAATGCTGTCATGGTTGGAATATTTTTCCTGTTGAAATTGTGAAAAACATATTTATGATAGTCAGGGTGTTAGTGAATGGAGACCAGCTAATATTTAAATATCACCTGTGGAGCTTTTCTCGTAAACAAACAACAGTTATGTTTAATAAGTTATGTTTAGTTATGTTATTGTTATCAAACCTTCTTAATTGACTGTATAATGTACATCAAACCAGAGTAAATGCACAGTAAACATCACATTTGAAGGTAAGTTTTCTTTTTATTTCCCAACACATTCTCAATACTCAAAAAATGAGAACGGGTCTTCAATTGATTAAGTGGTTTCCTAATTGGTTTCATCTCTAATGTATCGATATGAATGAAAGTCAATTGCTGTGTTTTGGATTACATGAATAAAACTGTTGTTGCCTCCCCATCATAAAGACAAGGAAACACTTCAGTCATCAGATTGATCAAACTCCATAGTTATTAACTATAATAAACCACCATCAGTCTAAACACTTCTATCTCTCTCACTATCTCCTGATTTGATAATACTGAAAGAAAACATGTGTATTTCTAAAACACATCAATTAATAAGCAGAAATGGTATTTATTAATAATTATAGCTAAAAATCCAATATCTGCCGAAACATAAATGGTGGCCATGAAGATGATTTCTAGTTTTTAGTTCTGAGGATTGTGTGTTAGTACTTGAACACCATCCAGAACAGTTTTCTTGCACTGATCAGAATTCTTGGCTTGCATTGCTCTTCCTTCAAATCTTCTATTTAAGGATTGCACCCCCTCCGAGCTATTGTACCAGTGCCACTGTGCTAATCAATCACAGACAACACTGTGTGCAGCAGTGTATGTTTGTGTGTGTGTGTCTGTGCATACTTGCACATTTGTGAAGGGGCGTTCAGCTGATGTTATTCGAATGATTATAAGTCCTTAAACATCAAGCCTATTGCCAAAATGCCCTTGACAAGGAAATATGTTGTTAGCTAAGATAATGTGCTGCCCATTATTTTAGGCTATAGTGCTCTGCCAAAATGCAGGATTATTCAGAGCTTGCAGGGCGGCGGCAGCTGCACGCTTAGAGATACACAGAGCTGAAACAGGGAGCATCACCACCATTATGTTGCCAGTAATGGAGACAAGAAAGAAGATTGTAGGTTATACCTACAGGCGAAAAGGAAGGCCTTTTGGCATCCCAGCACATATAGTGGTTAGACATGCAACAATGTTATGCTATACAAAAACAACAGTATTTGCACATCCATGAATTAGCCATAATGATACACACTATGGCTTTTTCTTTTTTTTTTTTAAAAACCTTTACACAAGGTACAGTAGCTACAAAGATCTGCTCTGTGCTTTCATGTGGTCCAATTTGGAAGTTCTCCAGCTCAATTCCCCACTAAATCTAAGAAAAGTCTTTTTTCTTCTTTCTTAAGCCTGGTGAGTTACATATCAAAACCAGTGGGAGGGAAAATTATTAAATATATGGCAATAAAAATAACATCATTATCACAATTCATTTGAAAATAATATAGAAGAATATCTTTGTGAGTTAACTATACTTTCATCATCCTCAGCTAATTACATTTTGACCGTCGTTGGTGGTTTTGCAATTCAGTAATCTCAAGATTTTTGACTTCATTTATCATGGAATGCACATACTGTCCTTGTATCTATGTTGTTTTTTCATGTATTTCAGAAGTCCAAACATTTAAATCAGTTGTATCATATTCTGCAGAGGCCTAGATAATCAATGTGTCATCTTAAACAATGCTTTTAGATATGGAAGATGATGTGTGCTAAAATCATTGTCCTCTATATTTCCTCTATCAGCATGCATCAACATTATAATAGATGGAAATGCTTTTTCTGAGGAACAGACTGCAACATAAATCATTCACACATCCCACCATATAAAAACCCTATGAACATAGATGCATGTGATATTAGGGAGTCTCTCCATGTGTCAATCTCATATGGCAAGGCTCGGATAAAAAAACAAAAAAACATGATGAATAAAAACACCTGCTTACATACATGCACCGTAAAAGCAGCTTGAGCGAATGCATGTTTCACAGCAAATCAAAGGTCTTCCAACAAAACTGTCAGGGCGGTGTCATTCTGTGAGAGTTCAAGTAAACCACTACCTCAGTATATGTTAGGAATGGGAAGAGGGTACAGGAAAAAAATAATAGTCAGTGAATGTTTTTTTGTTTTTTTTTCAGTTTAAGTGCTGAAATTGGAATGCAACAAGAAGCTGATTGTTATAATAATAGTATCATAATTGCAATTTAATATGTCCTACACTATATTATCATATTGTGTGCTGTATTATCCAGAGGAAATGGATATTGGAATAATCCAAAAATAACTACAATTCATTATTAAAATAGTTTGTAGATTCAATTCGATTAAAATAAAATGTATTATTTTCTGCAGATTGACTAATCTGTTAATCAACTAATTGTTTCAGCTCTATGTTGGGTTATTATTATCATTATTGATGCATTAATATGTAAGCTGTAGGTTAGTATTGTTGCTTGTTAGGGTAATTTTAACTAGCTCACTACCAAGATATGAGGCAGTATGGCCTTTTCTACCTTCAAGAGAAGGTATTACGGTATACCAGTGTATTTCGAAATCCCAAAAATATAATTTTGGAGGGTTTTTTGGATCCTTTAGTCTTATGTTGCCTCTATGTTCAGCAATGCAAGTTTTTAGATAACGTTGAGTCTTTCCAATATATAGGCAAGGCCACATGGGCATTTGGGGCAGCACGGTAGTATGGCGTTTAGCACTGTCACCTCACAGCAAGTATCGAATGGTTTGAATCATGTGTTAGGTTAACTGATGACACTAAATTGACCCTAGGTGTGATTGTGAATGTGAATGGTTGTCTGTATCAGTCCGTCTCTATGTGCCCTGCAATAGACTGGCGTCTTGTCCAGGGTGTACCCTACCTTATGCCCAATGTCATCTGGGATCGGCTGTAGCTTATCGATGGACATAGGCATTTGATCATGTACAAAATGGATAACATTTTTGGTATTGCATGCAATAAAATCTTTACTTTGAGCCACCACTAGATTTGGGTAACAGCTTGCAACGCTAATACTGCACAGACATAATTTCAGGTTTGTTTTTTTGTTTAGCAAAATCCCTGCCTAAAAGCAGCATTAATATTTTTATGACTAGCTTGTCTTCATTATAAATGGAATACTAGAAATTCATTAACTCATGGTGTGTTGTAGTGCAAAGTCTTTCTTTTAAAAACTTGCACTAAATGCCCATAGCCTTACACCAAGTTATTATCATGGATGGATGTCAAAGAGGGGAGCCTGGAAAGCTGGTGGAGCTTGTACCAATTAAACCAGTTTGTGTTTCATGGAAAACTGTACAAATAGATGTCCAATAGATGACAATAAATAAATGGGAACACAGCAGCTGAAACCATTCCTAGAGCTTGCCATGGATAAGACCGTGTCTGCTAGACTGACAAAACAGATATATTTGTACAAGACCTTGCTGATGCATCCCACAGACTACATCATTTAATCACTGACCCTTTGGCTCTGAGAGAGATAGAGAGAGAGGCACAGAGAAGATTGTAATAAATGCCTCAAAATGAATTCTGAATCCATGAGATGTCATATGAAGCTTTAATTTTAGAATACACATGTAGCAAAATGACCAATGTATTACCAGCCAAGACTAATCCTTTTTATATAAATCCTTACAGTTTCTACTTTGTCTTAATGCAAAGCCATGTGTGTCTACTGGATGCTAGTTACTCTCTTTCTGATCCCCTAAAAAGCATCAAATACTATATATGGAGTGGGACACAATCTAATCCATCATGACCAATGTCTACATGGACTCTCGTATCATTGGAAAACAAAAACATATTCACTCTACTTGCAGTTCCCAATGACGCAGAGAATATGAGCAGAACATAATTTGAACATTAAGGAATATGAAAGTGAATTGGAAAGCCTAGTAAAAGAATAAATAAACAAAATAGACAGCACATGTAATGGATTGTGCACAGCAACCGCTTGAGGCAGACAACACACCCCATGCTGCATTTCTGGTCAGATCTTATTGAGTGGTAAATCTCATTATATTTCTATAAACTACACAAGTTCGATTACATTTGAGTAAAACACGACTTGAGGGGGGGTTTGACAGACCAGACAGTAAGATAAAAGAAGAAGTGGCAAAAAAATGAAGTCAAACAGCCATATAACTAAATTCTGTAATAGTCCTGAGAATAAAATGCTTTGGCAGCGAGTTTTAGATGGCTGAGGCCTGGAGAAGATTAGTTTTGCTGAGTGGAGTGACAGCTAGCTTGTGAACAAGTTTAGCTGCTTAAGCTACTTCCAGGAAGGATGATATGTGGCAGTGTCGATAAGTGTCTAGAGAGACCCTACTGAGTATACCCCAACATTTCCTCCAGGCCCCACATGTGATTTTTGTAAACATGAACCCTATTTTAGGTAGATAAGATACATACAAAAAAAAAAAGAGTATAAGTAAAGAATCTGGAGCAAACTGTCAGCAAATTTTTAGATCATTTGATAGTGATCATTTTTTTATTTCCATTTTGTTGAATTGTACTGTATGTTCTTTGCATCCAGTATTCTGTCCAGTCAAAATTGAGATATAACAATAAGTTAAAAGCTTTATGTTTGTTTTCTAGATCATTAGCTATAATTGGAGGAAAACCACAGAGATCCTGCATGAGTATATTGTATAAGACTACTTTTGGTGGTGCATTGGGATTCTTGTTTTAGCAATCAGATACTAATAACCCCCACCAATAACCCAATGGTAACTTTTTTATTATTTAATGGCAAACTTATATACTGGATTTCAGGTTTATACATTTATTTGGTGTTTCTTCTTGAATATGTTTACATGCTAGAGTTTCTTATATTGCTCATGGCTGCTGCACATGTATTCTCCGTCTGGCTGACATGCTCCGTTGAAGCCCAGTCCACTCTAATTGGTCAGCACGTTGTCTTTGCCAATGTTGTCAACCCTTTTCCAATAAAAGTTGATAGTCCTAGCTCCAAAAGTCACCAGATGATGCCATACACTAATTTGCATGTTGGTAATGTCAGTAAACATTTACTTAAATATAGCTTAGTGGTTGTGTCGGATGCATCAAGAAAGAGATCAAAGTCATGTAAAAAGGTAGATAGATAAATCTTTAGCCAAATAATCACACAGTGGTGAAAGCCACCAGACTCCTTTGATAGAAACAGTAATTTTACCTCACTGAACACAGGAGTAAGATCAATACAATTCTGAGAGGCAGCGGCTGTGGAGTTTGATTACTCTGAGCAGCATGCATGGTAATTAATTATAATATATTTCTCCCTTTTCCCTTGATTGAAATTTTTTCGCTGGTCGCTTATTATATATAATGTCGCTAGGAAGGACTGAAAAGTTGCTTACCCCGGTTGGCAACCCTGGTCTCTGCACTACAGCAGAAGACTGACTGCAAGAGAGTATACAGTATTGTATTTTCTACAGGCAACAACCTATAAATTCTTCTAAAAAAAAATGAATGAAAGAGATTCGGCTTTTATTGGCCCACTTTCTTCATTTGAAAAGCAAAATTAACTTTCCCTTGCAACCAAAAAAGCACTTTCTTGGCAACATACTGAAGAACTGGATTGCTGACAGACGGGTGGGAGTTGAGAGGTTAAAAAGACTGGAAGTTTTGTCCTGCTACTCTGAGCAATGGGAGGCTGAATCTGAGACAAGAATAGAAAAAGCTGTTGAAAGCGGAGTGTTCTTTTTACAAATTTTTTTACTTTAACATATGTTTAGCTGTTTTATTTGCTGTGGATTAATATGAACATCTTAAACTGTAACATTATATATGTGATAGTAAATAAGGAAAACCATTATATGTTCCCTTTATAATCAGTAAGATCTTCATCTAGTTAATTGTCTGTTAAGTTACTATCTATCAAGGATTGAGAACTATTCTACTATATTAACTGCCATAACATACAAGTCATTCATATTACTATAGCTATTATTAGAATAGTTACTGTTACTTTTTGTGGTTGCTTGCATCTCTAGAAGTATCTCTGTCTGTCTGACTTTGTGTCTGTCTTTGTCTCTCTCTGTACATCCGTCCGTCTTTTCACTCTTTCTCTCTTCTTTTCTTCCTCCCCAACCAGTCAAGACAGATGGCCGTTCTCCCTAGAGCTGGGTCTGTCTGACATTCCTGTCTGTTAAAGGGAAGGTTTTCGTTGCTGCTGTGTACTCAATTGGGGAATTGTTGGGTCTATGTCAATCATAAATAAGGCATAGAGCGTGGTCTATACCTACTCTGTAAAGTGTCGTGAAATAACTTTTGGTATGTTTTGGCACTGTAAATAAAAATGAATTGAATTGAATTAATGAAAGCCATTGTACTTGCCTCTTTGCTGAATATTCCAATCTGTGTTTCTGTGGTAACATTCCCTCCCTATGTGCTGCAAGGTTAGTGGAGCTGTTTACTTAGTCAGCAGGGGTTGGTCAATGTCGGTTATGCTGAGTTCACTTGTATTCCACCCACACGCAGCCGGTGATATCAGAGCCTGAAAAAGGTATCTTTTAAAACCGGGTCCCAGAGTAGGAAGATTTGAAAACAACACTCATGGCGCAGTTGTCTGGACGGTGAAGCTGCATACGACCTTTAAGCCCTGCGGCGTCACAGAACAAAAACTGTGCTGCTGTGTGAGAGACAAGAGAAGGTACCATAGACTGTATACTTAACTGTACTCTAAGCGACATGCAAAATATTGCAGTTTTTATGTTGTATGTAAACTGTTATATTGATGGTTAACATTGTCTTAGTACCCCTCTCTCTCAGAAGATTCAGTAAGTTGGCATAAATACACTGGCTACATTTTTATCCATTCCCTATGAAGGATGAACTTTTCACTGCAATGAACTTCAGTAATTACGTTAACCTCACTTCTTGGGTCAATGTCATTCTCCAGAATTTGATACTGCCAATAATACTGCTTTGGTGCACTTCACATAGCTTCAGTGACTGAGAACATTTTATACCCGGATAAGAATTAGCTGCTCATGCTAGTGCTAACGTGTCTTGTGTCAACTGCTCCTCTTGGTAACTTAACTGTCAATGCACACACCATATGATTCAGCATCATCATGACCCTCCATTGTTTTATTTCAAAAAATAATCCGAATTAATAACAGAAAATCCCTTTGTTCAGCTGTCAGAGATAGAGACATAAAGACACAAGCTGAATAAGACAATGAATCTGTCATATTTGCAGCTTTGTGTACCACTGGTATAGCTGTGTGCACTGCAAGGTCTGCACTGTCCATATATTGTACAGGAATAGGACCCTATTGGAAGGTTAGGGTCTGTACAATCCATATTGCTGTGGAAGGCCAAGTAGATGGAACATTTTGGCTCATAATCTCAACATCAACTGGGCATGGTGTCTGAATTTTGTTTATTCTTCTATCTTTCTTTTTTTTGTTGCAATGTAGCCTTTAGTCAAATGAGGCCAGTGCAATCAGCCCTGACAGATTTAGAGCATGTTACAAGCCCTGTTTGTCACAGTCTGTACCTGCCACTCAACTAGAAACAGAGAGAAAATGAACAGCAGACCATTTTGTCATTTGCCTTTTGAATATCTTTAGGTAACCTCAAAAGAAGTAATTTTAGGGGCCCCTGGGGCTTAAATGACATGCAATGATTTTGTTGAAAAGCACTGCAACCCACGCAAAAACACTGTACTAATTCCATACTTTCTGCTAATTGCTTATAATTGCCCGCCCAAACATAATATAGCTCAAGACTGAAATCTTAATAATAGGTCTGTCTGATTTGACGGAATTGCAAATCACATTGTAACATATTCAAGATGTACTATATCTCTTCATTTCTGAGTTGTATTTTTGTTTGAAAAAGATGTCAGACATTCTTTTTCTTCATGCAGGTGTGAACTTGGGAGGATTAATCCAAGCACCTGTATTTGCACCTGTTGTAATAGGTTACTATAGGGTGTGTATTACTGTTGAGTTTGTATAATTGTAGAAAATGTTTCAACAAATCTAAATTTAACCGCACGTTTGACCCAAAGTAGGTCATTGACACGGCAGGCGAAGATTTCAGTGCATGAAAAATCAGCACGTTTGAAAACATGCTTCCAATCCTATTGAGCTTCAAGTTAAGGTTGGTAAGTAGTTGTTGCAGTTTCAAACTAATCCGACCATGATCACAGAAACGTTTAAGAAAGAACATTTTATGTCTGTATTTTAACATGGACATTTGCCATGATAACTCATATTAGTTTAGACTACAATCAAATCCCTATTTTAAATTCTAAAGGAATTTTTGAAACCACATAGTAAAATGGTTAAAAAAAAAGGTTTTCCATTTTAGTTTCAACCAGATAAATACTGTAATCAACCATAAGAGTTTGTGTTTAAACCTCGACAGCAGTGTATAGGACGTATGAGGTAAGAGAGCAGAGGGTGTAGCCCTCTATTTCTCAAATTCTCTCCACATAATCACCTGCAACAGGATTAGTTCAGGGGCTCAGGGTCTGCCACTAGGTCCTCAATGTGTTTGCCAAAAGCCCCAGCTGGCTTCCCCATTATTTGGACAAGGTACTGCGAAGCCCCCCCACCCCCCAAGAGCATGCCTTGCATCCATCTTTTTCTGCATCCTCTTATCTATCCATCCGCCCATGCCCATCAACAACACTGGCTTCTCTGTGTCTCCTTCATGATGTTGTTCAGTGCTTGATATCACTGCAGTAAAAATTATAATCAGTATTTGATAGACAGACAGTCAGAGGGACGCTCTGTTCCACTAATAAATGTGGCTTCGGTCACTTTGCTCATGCCATTTAACTGAGGTCATGAGGGTTGTGCAATTTGCTACTTGCAGTGTCATCATTTGCTGATTGAAGGCTCTAAAAAAAACCTGCATGTTTGTATTTAAATGACTGTTCTTAGCAAGCAAAGCAGTAAGCAAGCTGGCTGATAGTTTCAAACATGTGTAACCCAGAGTGGTTAAATAAGCCATTGAAACATGTACTAACATCGAGAAAATCATACCATTCTATCTGAAATAAATAGATTTTATTAAACAGTACACATGAATATGTTTAAAACTGTGTAAGAGATGAAACTAAAAAATGTTGTTGATAAACTTGGCAAATAGCCAATAAATTTGCAGTTACTTTCACTTCAGCTAATCGAATGCTTTAGACTACCTTCTGACCATCCACCGATCAGTCATAATCCGACTGTTAAGTCTGACGTGACGCCCTTTCAAAATAAGACTTCCATATCCAAACGCTCCGTTGAAACAAAACAGACAACAACGACCTAACGTGAACAATTACGATCACCTCTTTTGTCAGTTAAACTCCTTTTTCATCCATAAGAAAGAGGTAAAATGACAATTACGTTGCTTTTTTAAAAACTCAGATCTGTTCAAACATGGGGGAACACGGCACTGCGTTGTGGAAGAAATACAGGGCTTCGACCTGCTTGGACCCGGAAATAATATTTTGAAAGGGCGTTACGTCACGACTTAACAGCCGAATAAAGGTGGGCCGTCCACATGAACGCAGTTATTTTTGAAACCGTGTGTTTCTCTGCACGATTTTGCCTTTCATCCATACGTAACTGCAGCTGTGGGCTCCCGAAACCAGAGTTTTCTGTAACCGGAGTCCAGGGTGAAGTCAGTTCGGTCAGCAGTCATGTGAGGACAGACTGTATAAGTAATGGACGTAGCCTCTCTGCCGGGCCAGTTCTCTCTACTTGATCCAATCATATTCGCCTCTGGGAGCCGCCATCTTGTCAGACTTTGACTCCTCCTCATTTCCTCTTACCAAAAAAGGGCATTTATGTGACGTTGGGGGGAGGGAGCTACGTCCAGCTGGGTGACATTTAAAGAACTAGCCACATTAGCTCCACCACCAGGGAGCTAGGCTACCAGAACATGTTATTAGATAAATGGGAGTGGGAGTCCTGTGTCTCTAGCGGAGACTACACCGGCTATCAAATGAAAAAATATAAAAATGAATTAAAAAATAATTGATCACTTAAATTAATGAATATAAAATTAATAATAATTATTATATTAATAATAAAGTTTGGGAAAAAAAAACAATACAGAAAACACCAGCTCGGTAAGTAGAGTGCAGGCACTCCCGTGTCTCTAGCGGAGATTACATTGTGATACATTTATACATTACATTTATGATCTATGATTCAAACTGATAACATTAACACAGAGTGTTCCTAAACCATTTGTTGGTACAGTTGATTGAAGAGCAAACCATCTTGTCACTTGATGATGATAACACCACCACACGAATGACCGCAGTCGAGGTCGAGATGATAGAGTAAGCATGCTAATCCTGACAACTAGCCCCAGAGGCAAAATGGCGGCCAGAGGCTAACTGTCACTCCAGAGGCTGCGCCCCTAATTATTCATAAACTTTAACCTCCAATAAAATAAAAAACAAGTCCTAAGTAGGTTTAACTATGCTGTGAAAAGCGGCCTGTTTAACATGGGGGTCAATGAGGAACTGCCCTATTGTGCAAGCTACTCCTACTTGGCACACGGAGAACTGCAGTTTTGGGCATTTCCGTATTGGATCAACCAGGAAGTCGCTGTAGTGGGGGCTTGAGGAAAACACGGAAAACCGCAATTTCTTGTCGACATTTTTTGACGTCACACTGTGCGACGGTAAACCCATGCAGTAAACAGTAAGTTGTATCTATGGAGACGCGTGGAGCACTCTAGACGGGCCCAGCTGACGGAGGCGGATTCTGCGGTTTCATGTGGACGGAAATATTTTTTTATTCCACCGATGGTATGGACGGGTTTTTTTTTTAAACCGGGGACATGAAAAGTTTGGTTTAAAAAATACCCGTGTTCGTGTGGACTAGGCTTCATCAGTCTGCGCTGAAACCTTTATGAGAGCAGCACGCTGTGCCAACGTGGTAAGAAACTCAGTTTAAACAATAGAAGCGCCCATTAAAAGTTGTCATATATTAATTCATGCTTTATGTGAAAATATAAAACAAGTGTGGATAAAAGAGGAGAGAACTCCTTCTGTTTAAGCGTGTGCACAGTAGGCCGGACGCCATTCACGGACCTATGTGCTTCTTAAATGCACTGGTGAGTTGAGGCAGCCGTTAGCATGCGGCTAATTAGCGGCTAAAGGTCCGCTAGCTTCGATGCTAATAAACGCTATGTAAAATCCCATTTGACTATGTTGAAGTTGTTAGCTACTGAAAAATAGGACATGTAATGGGTTTTAAAAAGTGATTGCCTATGGATATTGCTGATAATGAGACATATTCTGTTATGTTGTTGTATTAAAGAGACTGTAATATATATTGTTTCATGCACTTTCTGTGCACTTTTTGAGTTAATTGCGGCTTAAGATGTACTTTGCTGGTGAATCTCATTATTAGCACAGGCATTTATTAGTCTACTAGAATTCGCAAATAATTAAAGGTGCATTTTGGCTAAATGTATGCTGTAATTTGTGTTTTTTTGTTAGGCACCTTAACCGCAATTGAGTCTTTACTACAAGTATAGCTCTCTTAACGTATTAATATGTTGAGGATCATGGCGGATGGCCCCATGTGTAAGCGCAGAAAAGGGGCAAACCTGAAGAGGAGCACCGTGATGGACTTCAGTAATGGCTTGGAAGCCATTTCAGACTCTGATGATGACAAGCTACACATTGTGGAGGTGAACAGCCTGCAGCAGCCTGAGGCCGCCAACGCTGATGGTACCAAAATGCAGGACAGCCATGACACAACTGCAACAGTATTACCCCACAGCGGTTCCTTGAATGGCGTGAAGGAAGAGTGTGTGTCAGAAGATGAAGAGGAGGCAGACAAGGACACTTTAGTGGATGAGATTCTCCAGCAGGGAGCCACAGCCATCATCTATCCTGAAGCCCCTGAAGATAAACAGAGCCCAGAGACAAGAGGCGCTGATGAAAGCGGCACACCTGATTCCTTCTCCCAGTTGCACACTTGCCCCTACTGTTCCCGGGGCTACAAGTGCAACGCCTCGCTGAAGGAGCACATCAAGTATCGCCACGAGACCAGCAAGGACAACTACAGCCGCTCGCACTGCATCTACGCATTCACCTACCGAGCGCAACTGGAGAAGCACATGAGCCACCACAGGGGCACCAGGGAGCAGCGTCACATTTCCCAGTCAACATGTGGATCAGGAGAAACGGGTAGAATCCGCAAATTCATGTGTACCGAATGTTCCAAGGCCTTCAAGTATAAGCACCACCTGAAGGAACACCTGCGCATTCACAGCGGTGAGAAACCATATGAATGCTCAAACTGCAAAAAGCGATTCTCCCACTCTGGCTCCTACAGCGCCCACATCAACACTAAAAAATGTGTCGGTGCAGCTTCCACCAATAACAGGGCTCGAACTTCAATCAATCACCCTCTACTCACCACCCAGAGCACACCGGCCCGTGTGATTCTTAAAGAGAAGACTCAAAGCAACTCCCTTCAGGAACAGCTGTCTGTCAACCAGATCAAATCTGAACCTGTGGAATACCAGTGCAAGGCTGTGATTGCGGCACCGGCAACTTCAGCCGGTACCAACAGAGTGGTGAACAGAGAGATGGCACAGCCAGCTGTGGTTCCAGCTGCACGTCTGCCTCAGGGTCTGGCTATGGTCCTGCCAATAGTTGGCCTCATGTCACCCATCAGCATCAATCTGAATGACTTGCAGAACGTGCTTAAGGTGGCGATGGATGGAAATGTGCTGGGTACAGCTAACGGGGGGGTGACGCAGGGGAAGCAGGGAATTGTAGTCCGGCAGCCCCAGCAGCAGATCATCAGCCTGCCAGCCTTTGTGGATCACAACGGCACAACAAAGATCATGAACTACAGCATCAGCCCTGCTGTCGCCACCACTGCCACGACCCAGTCTGCACTGCTTGTTGCCAAAAACAATCCTGCCCCCCCTCCCACTGTCGCCACTCCTGCAGCCCCAACCAAAACAGATAAACCCGCAACCCAAGAGGTGGCCGACCTTGCCATTGTAAAGGAAGAGCCAGAATCAGTTGCCATCACAGACTGCGAGACAGAGGCAGTCACACAGACAGAAATGAAAACCATTAAGACTTTGTACGGCCAAACAGCTCAGATGCCAAAAGTCAACTACAACAGCACATGTTTACTATGTTATGATTGTCCCAACAATCTTGAGGCGTTACACCTCCTCCACCACTGCAAAGCAGCCAACGGGGAGGCCGTTGACTCTGCCGCTTTGGACCCCTCCTTTGCTGCTCTGTTAAGAGAAGCAGGGGTGATGCTGGAGGAACCACCTGTGGACGACCTCCTCTCACTCCTCAAGACCTGCTTCTCCTCCAATGTCAACCCCAGCGAGGAGGAGCTGACTAAGATTTCCGAGTCTGTCAGTATTCCCATTGATATAATCAGAAAATTGTTTGCCGAGATTAACTCTGTAAAAAAATTGCGCAAATGTCACAATGATGCTACTGCGGTTTCCAAAAACACTGAAACCACAAATTACAGCGTACATTTTGTCAAATTGCACCTTAAATAATTTGCAAATACTAGTAGACTGTAATAAATGCCAGTGCTAATCGTGAAATTTACCAGCGAAGTACATCTTAACCAGCAGCTAAGCTGTAGCAATTAACTCAGAAAGTGCACAGAAAGTGCATGAAACAATATAAATTACAGTCTCTTTAATACAACAACATAACAGAACATGTTTGTTTATCAGCAATGTCTTTTTTTAAGCCTGTTACATGTGCCGTTTTCCAGTTACTAACAACTTTAGCAGAATTAAAATGGGATTTTACATGGCTTTTATTAGCATCGAAGCTAGTGGACTTCAAGATGTTAATTAGCCGCATGCTAACGGCTGGCTCAACTCACTGGTGCAATGCAGCAGCACATAGGCCTGGGAATGGCGTCCAGCTTACTGTGGACACCAAGCCCCCACCACGGCAACTTTCTGGTTGATCAAATAAGGAAATTCCAAAAACTGTTTCTCATGGACCCCCAAGTTAAATACGCCGTTTTCACAGCATAGTTAAACCTATTTAAGGCCTGGTGAGAAAAAACATTCTCGTCTGTATGTTTAAGTCATATCTCCATGACAATACTGAGGGGGTGAATTTTTTTGTACCAGGCTAGTTTTTATTTTACTGGAGGTTAAAGTTTATGAATAATTAGGGACACAGCGTGTGGCGTCACAGCCAATGGCCCTCTCTTCGCCTGAGAGGTTAATTGTCAGGATTAGCATGCTAAGTCCGTCATCTGGACCTGTACTACGGTCATACGTGTGGTGGTGTTACCATAAGTGACAAGCTAGTTTGCTCTTCGGTCAACTGTACAAACAGATGGTCCAGGGACACACAGTGTTAGCTCTGGTTATGCTAATTAAATAGCCACACTTGCACCATAACTTGAATATAGCATGCTATCGATGGCAAAAACACTAGATGCTAATCTGGAGCACCAGGAGGATTTGGGCCACGAGGGTCTGTGTTTTACAGTCTGGGCATATATCATAAAAGCTGGCTGCCTGCACTTCAATTCCGGAGCCGGTGTGTTTCCCACTAGACTGACACAGAAATGCCTTTACTTGACTCCCGGAGCCGGTGTAATCTCTGCTAGAGACACGGAGTGCTGTGCCAGTATCTACCCCTTAAAAAAAATCCTGTCCCTGTTTAAAACGAAAAAAGAAAAAATGGCTCCTGTTTCCTCCCAGTCCTGGAAAATAATCTCAACATTGACTCCCACTCCCATTTATCTAGCAGCGTGTGCTCTTAGCCTAGCTCTCGGTAGGTGGAGCTAATGTGGCTAAACCAGTATATGTCAGCTAGATAGACATATCACCCCCCACCCACCCACTTACTTCACATCAATGGTAATAGGAATGAGGAGGAGTCAAACACTCTCAGAGGCAAGTACGATTGGATCAAGTTGAAAGGACGGAGCCTGACGGAGAGGCTACGTCTATTTTTTATATAGTTTTTGGTGCACACTCTTAAACAAGTGGCATTCTCTCCTGTTTTATCCACAGTTTTATATTTTCACATGATTGATTTACATGAAAAACTTTAATTACTAATAGCTTTTCCATTGTTTAAACTGAGTTTCTGACAACTGTTTTTTTGACAACACTGTGCTGTCCATTTCAACTAACTGAGCAGACTGCTGTGTGTAGAGGTCTGTATGGGTATACCAGTGCCGGCCCTGACCGATTTGGCGCCATATGCGAGATTTTAGCTGGAGCCCCAATCGCATTGCAATTTCAATACAAAAGTTGATGTGTATTCAGTTATGTTGTATGTTTCAATTCTATATTAGTATTACGCCAAAACATGGTGCAGTGAGCTAATGGAAAGTACATGGATGCAGCTTGCCATTCTGTTATTAAAAAGCAGGAACTATCCGCCATGATTCTGATTCATACTGCATTACACATAGGGTATTTACTTACAGAAAAAACTGCATAGCTTTGTCTTTGAGATTGTTTTATTTTAGGTTGAAAATGACCCACAAAATAAAAAACTAATTTTAAACAAGTGAGAAAAAGTAAATGATTATTTCAATATAAATAAGGCATTGCACTTAAAAGAGGAAAAAAGGTACAGTACAATCACGGCACCAATGGAGGCATAATCCTAGTTTGATGAAAACAAGCCCTATAATAGAATAAAACTCAATGGCATTGGCAGAAGCACTTCAATCAGCTGATAACACGTAGGCAATGCTTACATCGTCTGACACTATAGCCAATCAGCCAGGTGGCAGGTCTGTTTAAATTAATGCTCAAGTAAACATAATGGTGCACATTGCTGTGGTGTTTCTTTACCTCTGTATTGTTCTTTCTTCTCGTGTTCTTTGTGTCAGTTTTGAGCACCGGATAATTTTTCCCCGGCAGGCTTGCCTTATGAATAGCGTGTAATGGCGCTGGCACTAGCGCTGCTGCGCATTGAAATTACTCACAGCTACACCACAAATCATGTGGCGCCCTAGGTGAACGCCAATATCACCTATGCCACGGGCTGCCCCTGGGTTATGCTGTCGCAGCCTGGGGTCATTTTAGGCAATTAAATAAAGACAAACAAAGTTTACAGCCACACGCAATGCCAATGCCATGGAGTTGGCCGGCTTCTTTCTGATTCATACTGCTTAAATCAAATTACTGATAAGTTTACTAATAAGCATAAAAAATACAACCCGTTTTCTATATGGTGCCGTTGGTCTATTTAAAAAAAACTTTGTATTGGCTTTTCTTTAGTTCATGCATATAAATTATATATATTACACGATGACATATAACGTTGAACTGAGCTCCCGGCACCCAACCCAAGTGATAAGTGCAGCTCAGACTGCTTATCATGTGTAGACAGCCTGAGACTGTGGAGGGATAGTCTGAGTGTGTCTGAGGCTTAGCAGGGTGCAGAGAGAGATGATCTATACATGCATCTATACCTTTTATCCTTTTGCTGTGGAAAATGACCAGACGGAGGTTTGGCTTGTTTGAAAGACTCAATCTTCAAACCATGACTAACATTTGGCCCTGGTATAAATGGGTGAGGGGAAATTTCCTACCTGCACAACAAATGAAAATGAACAAAGACTGACAAAATATATCTTGCAGTTATGGAATTCAATAATATGGAGGATAAGTATGATAAGAAGGTTGAGCAAGCATGTTTTTGTTCTGCCTCCCCCATCTTTAAGTATTTCTTGTAAATCATTACTAAATAAGTTTTTTAAAAATACAAATATAACAGTTTTACTATGCACGGCCACAGTGGAAATACCAGAGTCAAACAGACATATGTACATCGATCTTAGGTCAAGCATAAAAGATTGTGATTCTAACACCTTACAATCCCGATAATCTCCCTATGCTTATCAGTGCGGAAGGACTGAGGAAAGATGAGAGCGTCCTGCTGTTGCTTATCCCTTCCCAGCATGGCCACTGCACTGATCAGAGGGGGAGGACACAGGTGGAGACCTGGAACAGTGTCATCATCAATGTTCAAACAGAAACGAAACAGTCTGGCCCAGGCACCAGGAACCTGATTTATCCAAGGTGGGAAACGCCAGCCAAATTCTTTTTTCCCCTTCTCAATTCCATGCTCTCCTCTCATAACAATATCAGGGGCCGTTCTGCGGGTGGAGATATGGCTCATTGAACAGGCTGGCCAGATAAATAAGAGCAAAGTGTACTTAGCCACCTGTGGACCAGCTGGAGAGGAGATGGCCATAAGATGGCATGGAGTCCTCAGAGATGCAGCCTGATGAACAAAATTAATGAAAAAAACAGAAGCTCTGGACCTGGTGTTACACAAAATTATACAGAACCTTTATCAGAATGGCTAATGAATGGTTGTGCCATAGCACTTAAAGGCATCTGTGACTTGATGAATAGTGTGTGTGCTGAGTCAGTTTTATTGTATTGGTTAGGATTAATTTGACCATATTGAATCATGGCATTATATCTAAGTTGTTTGTTTGTATCAAGCTTATTTTTAAGCTTTTTTTTTTTCATTATTTCCCTTTTTTGCATAGTCTGCCCACATTAGACAGTTCTAATAAATATTCAGTCTGGGGCTGAAATTATTACTTGAGTAAAAAAAATTTCAATTTCAGGCTTTGTTTCGTGATGACACAGACAATAGCAGGGCAATGAGTTATGACGCTGTGTATTGAACATGAAGTGTAAAGAGATAAACCAAACCTCTGGGCGTTATTGCAGTTTGAAAGTTGCTGTGCTTCTGCATTCGCTGCTCGGCATTACTAACTTTAAAAGTATTTTTTGTCAATATGAATATACAGTATATAACACAGACCTTGGTGGAATTTTGAGACCCATGTCAACCCTTAATGCACATTACTGACATAGAAAATGCAACTCCAATACTGTGCTGAGAGCCAGTGGAAAAGGGGGATAAGATACTATTGTGTGTGGAAGCAACAAGGTGGCCCTTTCTGATCGTTGAGGCAAGCTGACCGCCAAAGAAACTGCCGTCAGTTATGCTACTTTCACACACTGCCTCATGTTGCTATTGGAGAGCGAGTCCATTGAACAACAAGGGGTGGTTTGCATTCTTGCCCAAGGCTTGAGCCTGCCAGCAAAGAAAAACTGGCGGGAGAGCTATAAGCAGCCGCCATCCTAGTCCTTCCACTCCAAGTAGAAGAGCTCAGGACCACAGTGCTGTAAGAGATAAAGTCCATATTCTGTGAGAACATTGGCTAAGGATGGATCATGTTAATTGTCTTCCTCATTTTAAGGATTGTACCTTTTTACTAGCAGCTACAGCAACACTGGTATTGCTCTCTCTCTCTTTTTTTTCTTTCTTTCTCTCTCTCTCTCTCTCTCTCTCTTTTTCTCTCTGTGTCATCATGTCAAAGTGGTCCTGGAGACATGGTTAAATGCACTTATTGTAATTTGCTTTAGATAAAAGCATCAGCTAAATAAAAGCAATGTAATGGAGACACCCAGTGTAGTGGGAACTACCACAGATTGGGTTGAGTTTTTTGCTAGGTGATGATATGTCTGTCTGTTTGGAGATGGATTTTGTCACCACAATAGTGCCGTAACTGTGCAAGATGCAATCATAAAACATTACAGGTGTGAAGTTGAGATCAATATGAAGGAAGAGTTCAAAGATGGGCATGGTCTGAGCAAAGGCGCCAGAAGTGGAGAGCTCCTGTGATCCCATTACAAGTTCTTTCTCTTTTTAATCTCATTATTATTTGACACTTTGGCAATATCGTCTTTGTTACATTTCCATGCCTACATATAAAATCAAAATTAATTAAATGGGATGGACAGTCAGATCATTTCAATAGATTCAACTCTTTGTGGCATAGTTACTTATGACACTCTTTCTACTAAAGCTGAGAGGGGGAAAACTGAGCTGTGTCCATACACCTTCTGCTGTCATCACAGTAAAGCTCAGTTGAGAAATTGATAAAGTAAGCCATACACCCACAAACAAGCATACTTGAAAAATAAATGCTTTGGGGACAAAATACACATGTTTTCTAGTCAGTTATAGCAGTGTTTTTGTTCAGATCATATGCAGTGAATTCACTTGAGTAATATGTATTACCAACACTGTGGAAGTGTAGCATGTTTTAAATCTGACAAGGCATTGTTTTAATGAGAATACATCAAACTGTATATATATCTATCCATCACAATTCCAAAAAATCACATTTGTGGTTATTTTCTTTCAGAAACTAGTGTGTGTGACTGTTCTATTATTTCAATAACGTTTTCCAATCCATTTAATCACTGATAATTCACACTAACTCACTATATCCAATTATCTGCTCTACACTGAGTCAGTCCACCCTGTGCTCCATGTTAGCACTGATCAGTATTAATCTAATCAATTATAGAATCATTTGACAAGCCAAAGGCTACGCAAATCTTATAGTAACTGAGCTCTGTAAAACATGTCATGCATTGTAATGAGAGTACTTGATAATATCCTCAAGCCAGAGCCATTTGTGTGGCAACAAGGGCAGATGATTTGACATATTGAGCATTCAAATAGGAGAAAACCACCATGGTATTGTTGCCAATTATACATTTCTGAACCTACAGGGGTATGCTCCCATGAGAGCTGACTTTCCCCAGTCCTGATGCACAAGCTCAGAAACATCATATACTTGGTAATATTGGCTGAGCTGTGATTGCATTCTGCCTGAGATTCCGCAGTTCATTAACCTATAGTTAAAAAACTCCCCAGACGTTTGATCTAATAGAGAGGACACACTGCTGTGTCCCCTATGCTCCAATAACTAAAGAGTAAAGATAATTAGGGCCCAGTTAACAAGAGAGGAAATGCATTTTTCCCCAATGGTATAGTTCATTTATAATTTGCTCCCAGTGGGTATACAAGGGAGTCACTATGTATACCCAAGGGTTGTCCAAATACATTCCTTCTGCTTATATTGGTTGGCATTTCCACAGTAAGACAGGTGTAATCCTGTGGTTATTGCATGTCAATAACCACAAAATGGAAACCTTTATTTAGCTCACACTCTGAGCTTCACCAGGGAAAGTTGGCCCTTCTAATAAGGGGGGGGTACAAAGGAGTATAACAATGCTAATGCATAATGGATTAGCCCAGGTTTGCAGGCTGAATATCAAGCAGGTTCTCTAGTACACACAGGCCACCTGAGCTCTGTTACAACAGAGTGGTTAAGGTGGGAATAAGCCACTAGGTGAACGCCCACCCTGACACTTACTTTGACACACATGATATAGATAAATTAAGCATGCTAATGAGCTTTCTGGAGGCGTCCCGCCAACAGGAAAGAATAATCTTTAAGGACTTGTCCCTGCTTGGATTAATTTTATAATAAAACGAGTAGGCAGAAAATAGCAGAGCCGTAAATATGGCTGGCTATTGAATAAAAATATAACATGATGAAGTCATAAAAACTGAAGTCATCTTCAAAACGAAGCACATTACTTTTTTTTTTTAATTAATATTTCTACTTTGTAAAGCTAAAGTAATTTGTAAAATAAATTTCATCTCAGAAAACCTGTGCTACAGTGTCATGGTAAATCTGGAAAAACTGATTAGGTGGTGTCACAACGTTGGTATTCTCAATGACCGCAGCCAAGATGTTCACATAAATACGCAGATGTTGAATGGGTGGAGAATGTCAGAGTGAAAAGTTGCTGCAGCTGGTGCCAAGATACACAGCGTTTGGAAATAGACACAGGTACACATACCCGGCACTGCCGCGAGCTACTGGCACATGTTGAAGTGGACTTGGCACGCAAGCTTGTGAACAGATGTTAATCCAGGACAGATAATTACATCAGTGAGTGAACAGACATTTTTCCACTTAATTTCCGTCTCTTAAAAGTGTGACTACTCCCCAGAGGCACTTTGCTAGAGAGATGCCCCTGGACCTGGTACCTGGGAAAAAGCTCAAAGCACCCCAGTGAGAGTCCTGATCACTGGGGTTCAGTGTGACCTCATGCTCAGTGGGAGGCCTGTCAGTGTGTCTGTTTCACTTCCACAGATGTGTCTGTGCGCGTATGTGTGTGTGTCTGAGTGAAAGGAGTTAAGTTGTCAGCGAATTGCCTTTCTTTTTTGTTTTTTTATAAACATATTCAGAATGCTCATGCTAATTATGCAGTACAAAGACTTTTAATTTTGTTGTCAATTGTATTTTTTGGCAAGTACCAATTTAATAAATTCTCATTTTACAGAGGCAGTTTGAAATACAAAAGCAATAACTTTTGGTTAACACTCTCTTTGAAGACCACATCTATAATGAATTATGAGGGCATTCATAATGCTTCATGACTACACTCATAAGCACACATAATGCTTTGTGATGCACCATATCAATCTGTCTATATCAGTCATAAGACATTATAAATGTGACTTACTGTATAATGAATTATACAGTATGTTCAAGTTATAAACTAGAGGTTGACTATGTTTGTGTGTAGCCATGAAATATTATGAATGCATTATAAATTACCATGAATGCCGCCGTAATGCATTATAGATGTGGTCTTCATAGAAAGTGTCATCCAATTGGGATCTTGATTTCTTTTGCCTAACTCCTTAGCTTGCTGTAATATGCACTGCAGCTTAACCCAAGTTACCGCATAAGCCATCACGGACTGCACATATCACCAGTATACTATTATAACGTAGCCACTGTGGCTTTTTCGGCTAACAGACCTAATAACATGATAGAAATGACTTTATTGTGCTCCACTTCAGTGTCAAATTATTCTCTTTTATTTTCTGGAAATGTGTAAGTAGGTAACATGAGAACAGTACAATGTATCAGAGCTCATGGTTGTAATTTAGCAACCCAGATCCACAATGGCACAGAGTTGAGCTAGAGGACAATGGTTCTCTCCTGCCCAGGCCGCAATAAATCTCACTTTATATTAAGTTAGCATGTTCTGCTACATTGCTTAATGAGCTGCGCTAGTAAACAATATTGTGGTACTCTCCCTGATTGATTGGTGACAGCAGCTTTACTGCTTTAACAAGGGCCTCAAAAGGACACAGGGAGGGGGTTCTTATGGCAGATGCTTTCATCACTAACCCCTCGGAAACAAATGTGGGCATTTTGTTGCCTCAAATCACAATAAAGCTTTGGGAGTAGTCCTACAAAGGGTGACTTCAGGGGTATTATGATTGTGTATGCGCGTGGTTGATTGTGTGGTGTGCATTTGTGTGCGTACATGCTTATGTTTGTAGGTGAGTGTAAAGGAAGGGCGCAGAACTGCATTAGGGAAATTTACAGTCCATAAGACATTAGATAATTCATGGTGTGGAACCGTGCGATAAATAAAAGCACAAGCGTGGGTAAATAGTCTGCAGCAATGAGTGTCACACTTGAAAAAGACCTTCCAAAGACCTTTTTGCCTTTGACAAAGCAAGTGGGCACCAATAACTCCTCCCTACCTGCCACCTGTCTGAAATATAAGTGCCCATTTCTCACATTCTCTACTTAAGCCAGTCTTTTTCTAATTAATTACATAGTCTATAGAGAAACATGTCTTTGAGTCAGTTAGCAAATATACATTCTAAACGTACTATAAACATACTTGGTGTGTGTTTTCTAATGCATCTTTCCAGTATGTTCAGTTACTTATTTGGTTTCTCTTGTTGTGGGAAATAGACATTTTTTTTCCTTTTTACAGTGATGTGTTTCTGTCTTCCTCTCATTGACAGCTACTTCAGTTAACTGTACAGTTTTAATTCAAACAACTCCATGTGGTATAATTTAATGCAGGGGCATATATGGTGTGGGAAATGAAGTGTGCAGTATTGTGCAGTGTTGATATCCAAAAAGCCCTTTCCCATCGATCCTGAGGAGAACTTAGTTTAATGTCCTTGGAAAGTGCGGCAGGTAATCTATTGAGTTATCAAACTGTGAAGGGCCAGGGAATGCTGAGGCAAACTGTGATTCCTTTGAGAATTCTTGTTGCACCAAAGCTTTCACCACCACCAAACTCTCCTCCTTCTAAACTCCTGCACAGCTTTTCAGCATTAATAGACAAGCCATTTCTCTTCTGACCTTGTGTATTACAGTGCTTGAACTTTAGTGAAGAGAGAAAGTGAATGTAGGGGGAACTGGCTTTGGGTCCTGATGGAATCAGTTTTCTATAACTTTCTGTTGACAGGAGGACATGACAGAGAGACATGTCATACACAGGAAACATGGTTAACACTTCCAATGATTTTTGGTGTGAAAGATAATTCATCGGCATAACACTTAAAAATAAATAAATCATTGCTTGAGGGCTTGTCTTCCTGTCACAAAAACAAGAAATAGCACATGGTGAAGTAGTACACGTGCAATTCAAATTGTGCCATTTTTGACATGTCCCTTCTGATAGTGTTCAGACCCATTGAGCTCAAATGAAGGTGGCACTCTGCCGGGCAGTTTCCTGGCCTCAAATATGTGACAAATTAATTTGAAAAAAAGGGGCAGGTGGCAGATGAGGCACAGCAATTGAGAATGAGCACATATCCCTGGGCATATTGGGAATGCCTGTATGCTCCATATGTGTTTAATAACTCATCAGGGAGCAGGGATGATACTAGCCCAGGCCTGGCACATGTTACAATGGTTTAACAATGTCTATGTGTACCACAGGCAGAGAAGAGCAAATGATCAGTGCAGGAAGCTGAGACAACGAGGAAGTTCATTCATACGGGAGAATGTAGGGTGAGCACATGAGGTATGTGCAGCAGATTGTGCCTCTCTTTCTCCTCTTGTGTTTTCCTCCATCTTCTGCCCATCTCCCACAAGAATCCTAAGCTCACCAACAATATGGCACAATTAGGGTTTATGGTTTATTATGGGTAGACATTGCCCTTACTATTCTCCAGTGGCATGTAAGGAGGAATTAAAAATGTGTAATATCTGAGGAATCACACACTGACCCGACCTGACATTCTGGTTTCTCCTGCCTGGAACTTTTGTTCTGGAAGACTGGTCAGAGGGAAAGCCGTATTCAGTAAAATTGCTTACACTGTCATGATGGGCTATTTTGGAGCACAAGAAGCAAATTTGAACAATATTGTGTTATTTATTGTTCACAAGATTTTTTTTTATCGCAAGTACTGGAAGGAGGCGAAAGTGTGTGAAGAAGCAGGTGTGAAAACAGATACTTGAACATGTCATTACATGAATGACACCTAACATGCAGACTGTTTCTTCAGAAAAAAGAGTGACATTTGGAAACTCAATTTCATCTCTTCTGGAGAGGAGGTGTCTCTTCAGTTTTACAGTACAGTCTGCTCAGATATACGCATACACACAAAAGAAAAGATATCCATTGGCTGCATTCAAACAAGGTGTATACAGGGGCAACTTTACTATAACCCCCAACACATCAGCAGCATGTTTTTATTGTCACAATACACGTGTATGCTGGCTAACCATATCACTCATGCAGATAAATGTCATACACTCCCACTGTTTTTCTATTTGCAAAGCGTTATGACACCTGATAAGGATACAATGTAAATTAGGCCCAGGGCTCTACTGTACTATAACGCAGGCTGTCATGTGCAAGAATTAAATGCATTATCGCCAAACACACTCCCTGTCCAGGAGAGTGATGCCTTTGTGTTCTCATGCAGCAGCAGAAGGTGCATGGCCTACTGGGGGAAAGGAAAGAAGATGGCACAGAAAAACAGGCCTTTGACAGAAAATTGCAGTCATGACTGAAAGGGACTTGTCAATCGCATGAACAATACCTGTCCCTCGCCCTGTAATTATGGGTTTCATTACAGAACCAGGCACCTCTCTCATGCTTGCAAAACACCTCTCTCTATCTCTGTGTATGCATGCACCCACAGACACACACTGACACACATGAGGTGAGACACCGTGGAAGGGAGACTAGCTGCAAACGGGATATATGATAACAAAAGAAAGAAAAAAAAACTTCTTAAGGATATGTACACATCAAAACAAGATGAAGTAAATCCTCAGGCTTGGCTTTTTGGCTTTTGGGAGAAAAAACAAAACCATAGTGAGTTGGAGCAATGCGAAGACATGGCAACAAAGAAATGTCAAAGGAGATTTTAATCACAGATTGTGTTGGGTGCCTATAGAGAGTTACATCTTCAGACAGCTACAACGGGACTCAGAGCACTCAGGCTTTTTATTCATTTAAAAGCTCCTTGCATATGCAGTCAGCACGAACATTGTTTAAAAATCTCAGAAAGAGCACCCAAGCGATTTAGGAATATCTCATTTTGGTTGGGGTAAAAATACAACTTGTATGAATGGCAGTATGTCTTATGACTAATTCTAAGACTACGGTGGAGTCTTTGTGTACACCTGTGTGGGCAATTACACTCCATTAGTTCTTACATTATCACTGAACTATAAAAGCCTGCTTTGTAAAAGTGTTTATGGAAAGACATTGAAAACTGGTGGTTCAGTGGTGCACTTTCAAAAGCTGATACTGATTAATGTCTGTTCATGCAAAATGGCTGTGTGGATGTGACTGCAGAGGTTTTAAATAGAAACGTATTATGACCTGACATCCCACACAAATATGTATTGTATTGGGTGTGGGCCATGAAACATTCATCCTTTTGACATTTGACAAAGAACCTCAACATTTTTCATGAACTCCCCTCATATAATAATGGGACCCAGTGGCATTAGGGTAGTCTAATCAATCTTTCATTTACTCTTTATTCTCATATGCATGTGCTATAATACTTTGGTGGAGGCCATTCAGAGCTAATGAATGGATGTAATTGAGAGGCTGGAGTAATACACAATTGAAGTCTTTCATGGGTTTTATGGATCTGAGGCTAATTAATGAAAAATAGAAGCTGCATTGTCTCCCATCAAATCCAATCCTTAATTCACCAGGGTCCCAATCACCCCTTCACTGGAGCCTAACATTTTAATCACCCTACCTCGGGAGCACAAGGCTAGTCCCCTAGTCGATTATTGCAATTCAATTTAGCATATTAATTATAGCCACTGCCAAAGGGTCTTTCTCTCTACGCAAGGTGAACCGGCTCCATGTTTTCCTCTCACAACATGTTTGCTTATCTCTGGCCTTGTTTAGGGCATGTATATATTGCATTGTTACTATGGGATACCGTATGGTAATTTACCTCCCTACACCCCAGACTGTCAGTGTAAATGAGTGGACAACTCTACTGAAGAGCTCCCACTGTTAATCCTCCTATAAAGCCTAATAAGATCAATGATGCCACCCATGGGAGGTCAGATGCTTCAAGGGATTCTTGGTGGTGTTGCAGATGGCCTTGACCTTTCTGAAATACCCATGTGTGAGGGGTTTAGAAAACGATGCACAGGCAGTCAGCGGTCAGTCTGTTATAAACCGAACCACTCTGGTCAAGAGCTGTTGGCTGGGTAAAATGAATTTCTAAGCTTGTACTCAGGAGCATCTTTTTAAATTAGACTTAATAGGATACTGTTTTGTTATTATTTAAAAAAAAAAAAGTTTTCTTTTTGAAAACAGTTGTTGTTGTTGGCCACCGATTGTCAATCCCATGTTAGCTTTGGTTGAGTCTATCGACCAAGATGCTGTTTTCTTGACTGTTCCTAACATGAGTTCAAGTGAAGGTGAAGAGGAAAAATTAAAAATCCCTACTTTATTATACATTTGTGTTCAAATATGAATGAGAAGCATATAAAATAGATGTATCTCTGTGCTGTGATAGCCTAAAACAATTTCCATTACTTTCAAGTTTTATGAGTTAATACAAAACAGTTAGTGCTGCTGTTCCTGTTATTTAATGGTTGATAGCCTGATTTGTATACACTGCACTAAGACTGAAACGCCCAAAGGCAAGTTCAAGCTTTGCACATTACAATGCTGCAGAGGCTGCGTGATGTGAGGTTATGATAAAGTGAGTCCCCCTGCTGTGGGTCTCTCCTTGCTTGGTGAAGAGGACTTCCATCCCCCTTACCTACCATCCCTGATGCCCAGGCCTCATCTCTGCTCCGATGTCCCTGGTCTACTGGCATTCCTGCGCACACCCCTGTCAAATCCCAGAGCAGAAGCAGATGGGCCTGGCTTTTTATGTACTAATCAAGGAGGAATTTGCTCCCTCACAGACACGTCACCTCTGACCCATGTGTCTAGTCACATTCATTATTCATCCTCACCGAGGTGAGCCGCTGTAAAGGGTCGAGAGTAGAGTGGAGGATGAGCAGACGAAGGGGAAAAGGATGTGGGGTGCAGTGATGAACACTTGTCATGCCCTGCTCCAGCTGCCAGCTCATCCCAACATTCAAGTGTCCCTCAGTCCCTCATACCAAGACAGAGACCCTTATGTAACATTTAGGTCAAATCACTGTGGCCCATGTTGCACTTCTGGTGATAACAAGGGACAAACCATCTACATGTAGACAGTATCGTCAGCAGAACAGCTGGGTTAGGAGCAAAGGAGACACCCACTCAGGGATCCTTTAAGGGACAGATGAAAAGTATTTGCAAGCCGTTGCCTTGCTGTAAACATTATTACAATTGTTGTTGTCTTTACCATCCTTTAAGTCCTTCTTCAGATACTTTAAAGATTGAAAAATACTACGCTATGAATAATATTTTGTTTTTACTACGGCGTATTAGGGCCAAGTATGAAAAAAAATTGAATTACGGACCAGGGGGAGGGGGGTAATATTTCAAGAAAAATGTCGCAAATCTATGAGAAAAAATTTGTAATATTAAGAAACTTGTAAATCTGCAACTTTATTTTCTCTTAGTTTTTTTTTCATACTTGGCCCTAACACACGGTCATAGATTGTTACCCCCCCCCCCCCCCCCCCCCAAAAAAAAAAGAAAAAGAAAACAAATTAAATCAAAGATCATCTCTCCTTTGTTCCTCAGAGAGAAAATCTTGATCTGACCTCACCCTGCCTACTTCCGCTGCTTGCTGCTCGGTTGATCTTATCTAATTATATTACTAAATAGAAAGCAGGACCCATTTGCTATGGGAATGCAGTTGTTATAATTATGCAATTGAGTGCCTAACATTTAATTTGTTTCACTGAGGCATCCGCAGTAGGCCTTGTGCTGAAATATATTGTACTGTATATAAAAGATAAAGATTCTTATTAATGATTGACTCAGATTAGGAGTCTGATGTGCACCAAAATCGGCAACTAGCAGAAGTATCAGTAGGATAAGTGTAATTGGCATCTTTCATTTGTTTAAGTTGCTTGTTAGCTTGTAACTGGCATTGCCTGACACAGCATGGTGGTTCTGAAATGTACAATAATAGCTTCTATGATGTTAGTGTGTTCACATTGTTGTCACGTGTGATATACACATTGCCTAAAGAAAGTCATGATACCCTTTTGAAATACTTTCAGTGTCACTCTTTTTATGTTTTACAGGCTGAAATGATAATAAATAAATTTACATAGATTTACACATTTTGCCTTACAACATTCAAGTGAATTTTTGTTGTTCAAAATTTCTGAAAATTAATAAAAAATGAAGAACTAGAATAGCAGGGTTGGAAAAGTGACGAGTCCCTTTAGAATAGTCATTATAAACACTCTCGGGTATAACCAATCACCTTTCAGATTACACACCAATTGGCCTCCACCTGACATCAATTGTGGTGTTTTTGATAACTTCAGAATAAAACCAGCTGTTCCTTGAGGATTCCACTCCTAGTAGTGCATGGTAACACAAATAATTCACTATGGTTGGAAAGATGCTTTCAAAAGAGCTCTGGGATAAAGTTGTGGATAGGCACAAGTTAGGAGAAGGATATAAAAAGATTTCAAAGGTATTATCATATCATCATAGCACTATGGTCACTTTATTTTTCAGTATTCATCTGGTTACACAGAGCTAGCATATACTTAGACTGCTGTTTTCCTGCCATGCACCACTATCAGTTTATTATTTAGTATCTGCACATAGCTTATAGTTATATATTATATTCATACTCTATCACCGCACTATAGTTCTGTTACGTCTGCTCATTACACATATGTATCATGTCTGACCACATCTGAATCCGATCACTGTCCACTTACATCTTTTCTGCACTACAGTTCTGTTTATACCTGTTTCAACAGTCTACTGCATGTTTACATCATATACACCCGTTCACGTGTCTGCTTACAGCAGAGGTTGGGCGATCTGTGCATGTGACTAGGGGTGGGCGTTATGGCAAAAATATCATATCACAATTTTTTTACAGTAAAATCCATATATTCACATTAAATATCCATATTGAACATGATACAGTATGCAGTAGTTACTTCTCCATTTTATCTAAATGACAGAGATAGAGAGAGGGTAACATGATGTTTCCTGATTTCTTCTTTGCTTAAAACTTAAAAACTTTGAAATGGAAAATCCAGGCACACATAATACTTCTTTCCCATCACTGCATGGTGCCCTTAACTGGCTGACAATTACTTGATTTAAAAATCTGGGATATGTTCTTATGCTGTAATTTAATGTGGCAATTTGTTTTACCACTTCTATTCCTTTTTAAATTGTTCGCTTCTTCTCCTTCATAAACTTGCTCAATTTACCATACCAAAAAAGACCCTTGTGGAATACAGTTTGTAATTATTGTAGTAAATAAAAAATTACCACTTCAAGAAAACAAATAAGTTTTAGTCCATTAAGTACAAGTGCTTACCTGTCAAACATTTTTCAGAGCGTCCATGTATGCACCAACAAGCAAAGTATTCAAAATGCTCTCTACCAACCACAGGAAGATAAAGGAATGAAATGCTCACTTTGACAGATGGCTTAGCTTAAGTATACCGTACTATATATATGTACAGAACATGCATGGAACTCATTTAATGTCTTGTTATAAATGTGTATCTAGTACATTTTTTTTTCTAATATGTGCCACATTAAAAACTTTCTATCTTTACTTATATATCCTGAAGACTGTGGAATCATACAATTGCTTACTGAGGTACATTAGCCAGAGAAACACTCATGTGCCCTCTAATGTCCTATTCGTACCCGTTTAAGTTCATTATAACCATGACAGAACATATTTATGAGAACATCAATAGCAACAAAATTAGAGGAAGAGAAAACATGTCTGGATTGCATACAGTACAAAGAAATGGCTATTAGTAAGACGCCAAAATGCTAGAATGTAATAAGGTCAGCAAGTACCAGAAAAATGTGATCACACTTTTCAAAGGCTAATTCCACATTACATTCATGTTAGCACACTAATCAGTTTAGATTCACCCATCAAGCTTAGTCAGATCATTAGGAAGCAATTTTCATTTTGCCTGAGAGTCCATTAGTTGCTTGAGTAACATTGGACTCTAAATTGATGCGCTCAAATTGCATCTGGACTGATTTCAGAACAATAACAAGCACAGAGAATTACATGCAAATGCATCATTAGATCTAAAAACACATTGTCAGTTGCAACCACTGATGGTGAAAACACATCAACAGTAACATCTTCACATTACCACCAACTTTGCCAAGCAATCGTTCCAATTGCCTTTAATATTGATGTGTTTATGGTGGCTTTGGGCACCCTTGCTCCTTCACATCTTAAAAGATGAAAATAGCAGCGTGTACGCTCCACTGAGCATCACAGGAAGTGACTTTCAGCTACCTTACACAAGGTGGGCAAATCAGTGGGGAGCAAGCCATTATGGCAGTGTTGTGGTTCATTTGAGTGCCATGCACTGTGCAAGAAACATGATCTTTCCAAGTGGCCAGGGGATTCTGCACAGCAGGGTCGCTGGGGAGGAGTTGCCCCGTAAATTACAACTAATTACAGCTTCTATTGAGCTGAAATCCAGCCTGCAGAGGCCCACAATTTCACCAAGACACACAAGGGATTTCACTTTTCCCCACTTAAAGCTCGCTCACTATCCATAGACACTTAAAGTCCCAATCCAGACATGTATTGTAGTATGTAAAAAACACTTTGCTGACATGGTTTTCCTGCATATGAAGTAACAGGAAACAACTCAGGGATGGGCAGGTAGCACAGCTTCTATTTCCCCCTTTTTGAGAAATTCTGCATCTGGCCCCACCCAGCTCACCACTTCTCACACTCGTGCTAGGTTTAGACTCTTCGGTGACTACATCCCATAGCTTCTACCCGAGGTTGGCGAACATGCCGAAGTTAAATAAATGTGGTAACGGCAGAGCAGATCATTCAATCATATACACAGTACGTCAAAATATGCCTTATGAAATAAGAATGAGAATATTGCCATTAAAGTCATTTGCATCTTATTTCATTATAGATGATTCATTACATAACATCATTTATCTCAAATTGCTTGTATGAAAATAAATGTTATATAGACCATGAAATAGAAATGTTGTGATTTGTATTCCCACAATACTGCCATTAATAGGAAGAAATTATACAACACTGGGCACTCTGTCCATAGCTAGGTATGATGTAAGTGTGATGCAATTCCCTCAGCCCTTGGTTTAAAAAAAAGAAAGTGAAGTGGTTTTTGAGCGTGTTACAGTGTGAGCTCTGACAGAAAAGAGGATATCTTTTTGGATAAAAAGAAAAACCTGTATGTTCGCTTGCTGTTGCATCTGGGGAAAAAAAGACCAGTGCCTTTCACTTTCCTTCAAAATCGCTCATTATGCACACAAGACAATCTACAGCCCAGAGGATGCTTGCATTGTGAACAGTTTACATCCTCTCACAAAAAAGAAATAGCCCACCATGAATATACACTCTGATATAGAGCATGGTAGAAAGGGCATTAGGTAATGATGCTACCTGATAGAGAGACAAAAAAAAGACAGTCAAAGTCAAATTCATTAATTAGATACCAATAAAAGAGAAATAATATAATCACCGACTGTCCCAGGGTTTGTGCTCCACTTTGTGTGGTGATGTGTTAAATGACCAGAGAAAAATGAAGATAACTGTCCATGTTCGGATTCCTTTTAAAGCGCCAATCAGAAACTCCTCAGAACCGTAAGTCACCACATAGCCTCCCAGCCACTCTGTCTGCTTTTTAAAAGTAGATCTCCAAGGAGTCGTTAATTGTACTGTTACCATGAGCACAGGAACTAATCTGTCTTTTTTCACAGTCAAGGCTACTATTAAGAAGAAATAACAATGCATTACTCTCCTCACTCATTGCATAGCATCAGAATAACTTGTTGGATCTACTCAGCGTGGCAGAGGGATGATTGCCACCAGTCTGTCCTGCTATGTCTTTCATTGAGATGGGTACAGCTCCCGCAGCACCTAAGGAAGGGAAAAATAGTAGAAGAGTAGTCTGGAGGTGGTAACTTTTGTGCCAGACAATGGGCTGTTAAATGTAAGTGCGGTGCCCAATCTTCAGGGTGGCAGACAGAGCACACATTAACACCTATGAGACTGGTAAGCCACATATTTCAAGGTCAGCTTTACTGTCAATTCTTCACATGAACAATACATACAAGGTATCGAAATTTTGTTTCTCCATCTCCCATGCGTAGACTAGACAAGACAAAGACAAGACACAATAAGTAAAGTGCAAGACACAATGGTAATTGACATAACATGAATTATCTAACTGCTATAGTAACAACAAAGAATACAATAGTAATAATAAAAATAGTAATAAAGTGCAGATGGTGGCATAATAGTGCAAAACGATTGATAGCAGCAGGTCCATATGTGCAATTTGCATAGTCATTTTCTGTGAGTCTGTCTCTGTGAGGGCAGATCTTTATCTTCCTGACGCCCTGCTGGGTCCGGCTGAGGGTATAGAGGGGAGAGACTTCAGCAGCCTAACAGCCCGGTGGACAAAGCTGTTATTGAGTCTAGTGGTGCGGGAGTGGAGGCTCCTGTACGTCTTTCCAGAGGGCAGGAAGCTGAACAGTTTGTGTGTGAGATGGCTTGGATCACTCACTATTGTGAGCGCTTTCTGGGTAAGGCGGGTGGTGTACAAGACTTTGAGGGATGGGAGTGGGGCACCAATGATTTTCCCCGCTGTATTCAATGTGCGCTGCAGGGCTCTTCTGTGGTGGAGCACTTAACCTTTTGAGTTTCCGCAGGAAGTAGAGGCGCTGTTGTGCCTTCTTTCCCAGTGATGTAGTGTTTGTAGTCCATAACAAGTCCTCACTGATGTGCACCCCCAGGAATTTGGTGCTACTCACTCTCTCTACAGCAGTACCGGCGATGGTAAGTGGTGGGTGGTGGGTGTGGCCTCTCTGGAGGTTAGCAACAATCTCCTTCATCTTGCTGACATTTAGAAGGAGATTGTTGTTCCTACACCACGTGGTCAGAAGGTCTACCTCTTTCCTGTAGTGTGTCTCTCGTCGCCCTTGGTGATGAGACCCACCAGAGTTGTGTCGTCCGCAAACTTTATGAGGTGATTGGTGCTGTGAGTTGGTGTGCAGTCGTGCCTCAGTGGGGTGAAGAGCAGAGCATGCTCACATGGGGCCCCCCGTGCTCAGGGTGATTGTGCTGGAGGTGTTGTTCCCAACACGTACTGCTTGTGGCCTCTTGCTGAGGAAGTCGAGCAGCCAGTTGCAGAGTGAAGTTCTTAGCCCAGCTTGTCCAGTTTGTAGATGAGCTGTTGTGGTATTATGGTATTAAATGCTGAATGCTAGCTCTTCATGATGATGAGTGTCAGTGCCACAGGACGGTAGTCGTTGTAGCAGGATGGGGATGTCTTTGGCACAGGTATAATGCTGGCGGCTTTGAAGCATGATGGGACAATGGCTTGCTTCAGGGAGGTGTTGAAGATGTCAGTGAAGACATCCTTCAGTTCCTCTGCATTGTTTTTCAGTACCCTACCAGGGATGTTGTCTGGGCCTGTTGCTTTCCAGGCGTTGATGGTAGAGATTGTCTTTTAATGCTGGCGGCAGACAGGCACAGAGTCTGGTCAAGGGGAGGTGTTGGGGTTTTCTGTGGGCGGGTGTTGTTTTGTGCATTGAAGCGTGCAAAAAAGCTGTTCAGGTTTTTAAGCCGAGAGGTGTTCTCACAGCTCTTTGGTGCGGGCTTATAGTCTGTGATAGCTTGAATGCCTTGCCATAGGCTCCGTGAAGTTTTGCTGTCTTTGAAGTGGGATGTTATTTTGGGTGTATCCTGTTTTGCTTTTGTGATGCCCCGGGAAATATTGGCTCTTGCTGTTCTCAAGCCAGATTCATCTCCAGCTCTAAAGGTCTTGTCTCTGGCCTTTAGCCTGCGGAAGTCCCCCGTCAACCATGGCTTCTGGTGTGTCACATCGACGCCATCTGTCCACTAGGGCTGCTGCCGAATAGTTGACCAACACAAAAATCATTAGCAGACCAAAATTTCATTGGTCTATTGGTCGCAGGGAAAAAGCCTTCAAGCCTTGTCTTGTCAAAATTAAGTGAAAATCTAAGTGACTGGCATAAAAGGATGGAGGGCTTTTAAATTGAATACGTTGAATTTTGCCAGATACAGGAAGTCGTGACACACTCTCTGTATTTTTTTTAAGACTGCAGTTGGAAGATTTATAGTGCACGGCTGTACAAATTATGGGTATTAATTATGATGAATTATGCTTTTAAATCGCTGAGGCTATACTGGGATATATATATATATATATATCCATTAGTCGACTAATCGCTCTAAATGACGACCACTGGTTGACCTTGGTCTGGGGCAGCCCAACTGTCCACACCTATTCATAAAATGTGGAACAAGCTGTATAATATGCGCTTGGAAAACTGTTAAATGTCTCGTGCACCAGCGGACTACTTATGGAGCGTTGCGAGTGCGACTTCACGGAGGCCCCCTTTCTGCCCAAACCTCTGGCAGCTGCTGGTCTTTCAAGGAGGGGAAGCTCATTTTTCCGGCCCATATCATAAATGTGTTTTTTTTTATTTATATGTAAAATCTACCCTTCGTTCCTTTTCAAGAAAATGATCTGTGACTTTGTCGTACCAACTTGGCGTCTTTTCCAGGGACTTGACCAGTGTCCTCTCAATGGCCAGCAGAGCTAGGCTGCTTAAACGGCCTTGGCCCCGTTAGAGTTTGACCCGCCTGTGAGTGTGTGTGATCGTGACGGAGAAAGAAGCCACAGAGTGAACATAGACGCCAAATACAATGCTAGTCGTCGGGGGTTGGTAGAGTCTCTTGATCAGTTCAGAACAATGGAATGAAAAACTTGCAAAATGCAAGTTAATCTTTCAAGATTGCTGATTCACTCATTTAGCTGTCAATAAAAAAAAGGATTCCGCCTCAGACAGCTCATCCAATCATCCTGCAGAAGATTTAAGATTCAAGATTCAGGATTCAAGATTCAGGACTCAAGATTCAAGATTCAAGAAGCTTTATTTATCCGGAGGGAAATTATTGTGCAACAGTTTCAATACAATACGATAAGTGATAAGGAGCGATAAGTAATAATAGTGTTAAAAGTGTAGTAGCTTTCTTGCTGAACTAAGTACAGTACAACTAAATAAAGTTATGCAGTGATGATATAAAGTGATATAAACTGTTCCTTACCTGACCGGGGGTAGATGAATTATAGAGTTTGATGGTCACCGGAAGAAAAGACTTCCTCTGGCGTTCAGTGTTACACCGAGGGAGAAAGAGTCTGTGACTGAAGGTGCTTCTGCTCGACGTCAGCAGCTAGTGGAGAGGGTGAGTGCTGTTGTCCAGGAAGCTGTGCAGTTTAGACAGCATCCTCCTCTCAGACACCACCACCAAAGAGTCTAGTTGGACCCCCAGGACGGAGCCAGCCTTCCTGATGATCTTACTGATCCTCTTGGCGTCTGCTGCACTCAGTCTGCTACCCCAGCAGACAACAGCAAAGAAGATGGCACTGGCTACCACCGACTGGTAGAATTCTTTAGCATGGTGTTACATACAATGAATGACCGGAGCCTCCTCAGGAAATAGAGAAGACTCTCACCCTTCTTGTAAACAGCCTCAGTGTTCTTGGACCAGTCCAGTTTGTTATCCAGGTATACTCCAAGGTATTTTTTAATCCTGGACAACATCAACAGTCGCACTGTTGATAGAGATGCGTGTGGGAGCAGATTTACTCATGTGGAAATCTACCACTAGCTCCTTAGTCTTGGTGGGGTTGAGAATCAGGTACTTAGCTGGAGTCCACAATGCCCCTGTACTCCTCCTCCTTCCCCTCACTGACACAGCCAACAATTGCAGAGTCGTCAGCAAACTTCTGCAGGTGGCAGGACTCAGAGAGGGGCTGAAAGTCTGAGGTGTACAGGGTGAACAGAAAGGGGGAAAGAACAGTTCCCTGTGGAGCCCCAGTGCTGCTGACCACAGTTTCCGACACTTCTTTCTGCAGTCTGACATACTGTGGTCGACCCGTCAAGAAATCCGTAATCCAGGAAACCAGGGTAGGGTCCACCTGCATCACCGTCAGCTTACTCCTCAGCAGAGCAGGCTGGATGGTATTGAACGCACTGGAAAAGTCCATGAACAATATTCTCACAGTGGTTCCCAGTCTGTCCAGGTGGGCGCAGGCACGTAGGAGCAGGAAGATGATAGCGTCCTCCACACCTAGTCTCGGCTGGTAGGCAAGACTAGAATAAAATAGAATAAATAAATAAATAATCATGTCAGCTTCATGATCAGCTGTTCTCTATCCACTGCTGTCACTTTCAATGCGCGTAACAGCAATAAAATAGAAACCAGCTAGTGTGCTGAGAGTCCAGCCACACCGCAGCCAGCAGAGGCAACAGGTAGCTTAAGGCAGTGTCTAGTTAAATGGCCATTGTATTTGGCACAAGTTGGCAAAATTGCCCAAACTGATTGAAATCTGTTCAGAAAGGTTCTTTGGCATAAATGCTCTGTTATAATTTCTTCTCTTTTAGGGCTATGTTTTTACATAGGAAAATACTTTGGTTGCACTGCAAAAATAATTAAAAATCAATGTAGAAAAACCATGATAAAATCGTGATTGTGATTTTACTGTAAGATAGTGATGTGCCCGTGGAACAGTGGTTGGAGCAGCTGCCCCTTGTAAAGAGGCTGAAGGTTGCGGGTTCGACTCTGACCTGCAGCCCTTTGCTGCATGTCTCCCCCTATTTCTCTCAGCCCATTTCCTGTAATTGACAGCCACTCTTAAAAAAATTACAGTCATCTTTACAATAATGGTTGAATTCTGTTTGCAAATCACTCCATCAGCCAGTGCCACAAGCAACCAACTGCAGATTCATGCTGTGAAGCTGAGCCACAGCCAGCTTAGGTTTTAGTGAGTTAACATTAGCAAGCAAACAAACGTTAGCCAGCTAGCTGCAACTTGTAAAGCTGTATGGATCTGCCGTTGGATGTTTCATAACATTTGGTGATAAGGTAATTTTCAAGCGGCAAGCCAGCCAGATCGGCCCTGAGAGTCTGGATGTATTAGCTGACTTTATCCACTCAAGGCAGTATTTTGCAACATCAGCAAGCTAGCAATTTATGCAAGCAATTTGGCAGCAAGGGTTTTTGTTGTACCACCACAACATAGAGTCCACACATGATGTGCCTCCACCATACAAACTCTGCAGCAGTCGGCAGCCTGCAGATCCTCAGCCAGCCTAAACCCCAGCACCGGGAGTCAGCCCAGAGTCTGACTCCCTGCCGGAGAAGCAAACTAGTTGCTGCATTACAGAACAGCTGCCTACCTTAGGTCCATCTCCAGGAATACCGAAAGAACAGAATTTGCGGTTCACATGTTGACATTAGCAGACTCGATTGTAGCCATCAGACAACCAAGAAAGTCAGGGATGCACAATTTTTTTAGGTCACATAACAACCTGTTTACCCATTGGCAATAGAAAACGACTAATACATGTAAACACACAGTACCTTTAAAACGTAAAAACTCCTTATAGGAATATTATAGAGGGATTGAAAAAAAATTGAACAAAGTATTCTCATTTCTACATATTCAACTGACAGACATTGTTTTGTATATGTAACGGATCTTGACCTTCTTCTCTGATTTTATTTTTTTTTGTCATATCACTTTGTGGTAATGTAAGAGAACAATATACACAGTGAGATCATTAAAGTTTCATCTTATTAGCCCAGTAGGGAAAAGTACAGAATGTGGAAGAAATGGACATCATTACTGAGTACTACTTCCAGGGAAACATAATGCTTTTTTTCTTTTGGCTGACATTAATGATTGGCTTCTTTGTCGTGCCGTGGCAGGCTTGTCAGATGCAGCTGCTATGGAGATGAGATCCACCTCAGGCTAAATAATGTTAATGAGATGCCCACACAAACACCTATCACATATATCTTTAAGCTTTTACACACCCACCTCAGGTTTTTCTTGCTCAAGCAGCAACCCACTACACATTTAAACTATTTCTCTATCCTTGAGCTCTTCTGCTATTCTTGAGAAATTTACTTTCACAAAATTATAATAAGAAAAAATACATTTTAAAGTTCAACATCCAGAAATCTGTTTGTTTATTTATGTGTGACCCACTGACTCAAGATATGGCTGATGTTAATACATAGATTTCTATACCCTGAAATGTATGTCATATTTACACAATGTTGCTATCAGCCCCATAACTTGACACAAGGCTAAATGAAGTCACGGCTGTGCTGACAGCTCTCCAAATGCACAAGGGTGGAAAAACAACAGTTGTGTGGAAGTATCGAGAGACGCTGAAGGATCAAAATAAGAGATGATGGGGGAATAGGATTGGGTGACACAAATAGTCAGCTATGAGAAACTGCAATGGGAAGTGGGCTGCGGCTTATGCCACATCCCTATTGTGTGGCTGCAGAGAGGATTGGAAGCTGAAAATGATCATTACAATCATTAAATCGAATTGACAGGTGGCTGCAGTCAAGTAAATGTTGAATTCCATCCAGTACCTGTGGGATTAAGGAGTGACATGAATTCCTTGTCGTTGATTCTCCCCCACCCCCCCTTCAAGGCAGCAGGAAGCCTGCAGTAATTAACTAGGGAGCTGTGAAGGAGAAATCATTACTTTATCCACAAATTGTGCCCTACATACCACTCTCTCTCCCCCACAGACACCATCAGTCCACCCAAATCCATTCTCTTCCCACAATCTGCAACATAGTGCATGTGCATGTTCATTTGTCTATACGTATGCATACGTATTTTTGAGAAAAATCTGGACCCAGCAATGGGAAAGAACAATGCTAGAGATCAAAATGGAGAGCAAATGGATGACCAAAGATAAAGACAAGAAGTGGAGATGGGGGAAAGGAGACAAAAGAGGAGGGAAGATGATGATGGAGGTGCTAGAGGGAATAGAAAAGAGCGTCAGACTAACCACTTGATAAAAGAGGTGGAGGGAGGGATGGAGAGAATGGGCATGTGCTGGAAGGTATGGACAGCGCAGCGCCATGGCTCCCTGGGTGTAATTATGATAGAATGATCTCTGATTGATTGTTTGAGCCTGAAGAACCTCCAAAGCACCTCTGTGCTGTGGATGAGGCTTTTGTGGCAACGCTTAGCCCGCCCTCCCGTGGCCCTCAGCTGAGCTTCTATTCCCAGCAGCATGATTCATGAACATTGGAGCTCTCTTCTCACCCTGGCAGGCCTGCAGCCCAAACCATCAGGTAAAACTCAAAACAGTTGCCCTCTCCGCAATAAATGAGTAAAGAAGCAGCGGGCAACCACCACCGCTGCCACCTTCCTCCTTTCATTCTCTCATTTAAAAGCCTGCATTCACAACTGTTCAGAATATGATCTTGTTACCACAGAGCACAGATCACAGAAGGGGAAACATCCCACAATAGGCTAAACTTGCTTAAAGTGCCGCTGTTCATATACAGACACAAACTGCCACAGGCTTACAAGTAGTGAGTACACAGTCAAACCAATCAGATTTAGGCCTAGATGCCACATGTAAAGTGGTGCACTTAGTACATACTGGCCACTATCTATTCAGGAGCATCTTAAATATTTAACCATGGTTCAATTTTATGTGCAAGCTTTTAAAATACGTGATATTTATTTCATGGGGACAGAAAGCATAAAAGCTACGAAAATTGAGCCCTGTTGCATCTTCCCACTTTCAAAAATGGACTTATATTGAGCAGCACTTACAACACATTGCACTCTTTATGTTTAACCCCAAGTTACACTTACTACCATCTCCAAACAAAAAAAGGTGAAAGTTTTAAGAGGAAAAAGCAGATAAGAAAGAAAGATATTGAGAAAAGTATGGAAAGGGAACCAATGTATTTGAAGACCAGCAACTTGAACAGTATTTTAAGCAATACAGCTTCACTCATACAGGAAGAAAAATATCTACAAAGGCACTTAACCACAAGCCTGTGAATGTTATCATTTGTCCAGGTCATCGTTACCCCCAAAGCAAAAGCAACTGGAATTATTTGTCTAGGAAGACGTTTCACCTCTCATCCAAGAGGCTTCATCTGTTCATGTACGCATATCAGAGATGTCTTCCTAGACAAATAACCAAGTCCAGTTGCTTTTGACTGAAATTGCTTTGGGGTTAACCCCAAGCATCACTCAGCACCACCAGCAACTCCAAAAAGGAGTAGCACAAAGTAAAATGGTGCTCTAAAAAGACAATCTGAAATCTTGCATTCATAGTTGGTTCACAAGAGCATTTAAGGGAAATGAAAGCATCACACATTAATCCCCCTCAACTACCCACCCATTCTGTCCCCACCCCTATAAATAGTGCCCTTTCAGCACATATTCATAAAGGTTCTCTAATGGCTTCCAGAGGGACGAGGGGGCCTTCTCCTCAGACGAAGACATTTCACAGGCCCACAGGCAGAGCAGAGAAGAGCCAAGAGAAAAATATCAAGTCAGAGAGAGAGAGAGGGGGGAGGAAACAGAGAGAGCGAATGTCTTCATCATGAGTGGAATAGGAATGATGCCCCACTGGGGTCTATTAGTGAGCCTTTACATGCAATGGCAGCCTCACCAACTTCCAAGCATGGCAACAATGAAGAGCCCCCAGTTCACCACGGCAGGGAGATTAAGGTTGTTGAGGAAAACATACCTCTTGTAGAATCAAGTATAGATGCTCACAGATTGTCGTGGACTATCCATCCATTCATCTTCAACCGCTTGTCCCTATTGGGGTCGCTGGAGCTGATCCCAGCTGAGCGTGAGGGGGCGTCAGGACGCCAGTCTATCGCAGGGCACACAGAGACAAACAGAGACAACCATTCACACCTACGGGCAATTTAGAGTCATCAATTAACCTAACACATTTATGTCTTTGGCAGACACGGGGAGATCATGCAAACTCCACACAGAAGGGCCCCAGCCCGGATTCGAACCAGGAACCCTCATGCCGCCCTGTCGTGGACCATCTCATCTCATCTCATCTTCAACCGCCTATCCGAGGTCAGGTCGCGGGGGCAGCAGCTTTAGCAGGGGACCCCAAACTTCCCTTTCCCGGGCCACATTAACCAGCTCTAACTGGGGGATCCCGAGGCATTCCCAGGCCAGTGTGGAGATATAATCTCTCCACCTGGTCCTGGGTCTTCCGTGGGGCCTTCTCCCAGCTGGACGTGCCTGGAACACTTTCCTAGGGAGGCACCCAGGGGGCAACACAAAGGAGCAGTGGCTCTACTCCGAGTTCCTCACGGATGGCTGAACTTCTCACCCTATCTCTAAGGGAGACTCCAGCCACCCTCCTGAGAAAACCCATTTCGGCAGCTTGTACCCGCAACCTCGTTCTTTTGGTCATGACCCAGCTTTCATGACCATAGGTGAGGGTAGGAACGAAGAATGACCGGTAGATTGAGAGCTTTGCCTTCCGGCTCAGCTCTTTTTGTCACAACGGTGCGGTAGAGCGACTGCAACACCGCCCCCGCTGCTCCGATTCTCCGGCCAAACTCACGCTCCATCATCCCCTCACTCGTGAACATGATCCTGAGGTATTTGAACTACTTCACTTTGGGTAAGGACTCATTCCCTACCTGGAGTAAGCAATCCACCGGTTTCCTGCTGAGAGCTATGGCCTCAGATTTAGAGGTGCTGATCCTCATCCCAGCCATTTCATACTCGGCTGCGGATCCAGTGAGGGCTGAAGGTCACTGACCTGTCGTGGACCGTATTTTCTTAAAATAGTATGGATACTTGACATGTAGACAAGAGAAACCAGGGATTGAACCCCCGTCCCCAGTGATTAGCAACTTGCTCGACCTTCCACCTTTTTTTTCCTTGCTTCCGTGCTTGCTCATGGGGGAACTATGTACGTCCATCCAAAGATCAGCAATGTGAGAGAGTGTGAGAGCAGCTGAAATATGAGTAGAATAGTGTAAATGTAATTAACGTGTCTCCTCCTTGGATAGCGCTCATCAGGTCTCCTCCCGGCAGGTGGATGTTATGAAGGTTTACGCCACAGTGACCGAAGAAAGTTTCTTCCTCCCTCCGTCCTTCATAGTGATGACAAGCCTGGCAGGGAACAGCAGCGCGGGTCTGAAGCCCAGGTTGTAAAGCTCCGACATCTTATTTTTGGCGCTCTGCAACCATGTCGTATATGGCGATGGGGGAACCTTTGTACTGCAGCTTCCCTCTCCTGGCGTGGGCCTAGCGTATGATTTTTTTCCTTCATCTAGTATCTGTGCAGCCTGATAATGACTGGTCGTGCTCTCTAGCCTGGCTTTGGCTTCTCGTATAGCTTGCGTTGAGCCCTGTTACATTCCGGCAGTGATTCTAGGAAGCCTTCGTTGGGAACCTCCATGAGAAGCCCCGCGGCCCGTCCACTGATTCATGTACGCCAATCACACGGAGATTATGGCGCCGGCTGTGAGTTTTCAAGTCGCTGACTTTAGCCAGTAGTTTAGCGTTGCTCTCTGTTAGTGTGGCACAGGAGGCCACCAGCGTTAACAGACACTCGTCTTGTAGATTTGCATTAACCTCGGGGCAGCCTATCTTCTGAGCGTGTTCGGACACAGTGGCGTGGAGACGGTCCAGCTTTGCTTTGAACGTTTAAATTGAGGCTTAGTGATCGGTGGAGAGGGCTTTGAACTCGGCGGAGTCTCGGCTGTAGAATGCTCTGCCCAGAGCTGAGCAATAGCCACCATTCTACTCTTACCACCTGACTTGTCTTCGCTGCTAGCCTTGGCCCCCAGGTCTTTTACCATCTGTCTGGTTGCATACATCGGCATATTTTGGTGGTATATCCGTCTAACAAAATATTACTATTTGGAGTGACTTTCGGGGTCCTGAAATGTGAAATTATCAAAAGTTGTGTCAACTCTCTTTTTTTGCTGTATCATCCAGCTGCAATTGTGGTCATTCTCACATATAGTTACTCAATACTTGTTCCAGAAAGTAACTGAGTTTGTAACTGAATTACTCTATGGTGCATGTCCTGGCTAAAATCACTGGCTCTGATTTGCTACCATGAAACATGACTCTGCCTTAGCCAATCGCTTATCTGGTTGTTAACCCAGCCGGTCACCTCGCTAGCAGTTTGTGTTTGGAGCATGGAGCCAGGGTTGCGTTCAGATTACGCACTTGTTTCAATCAATTCATAGTAATCCACCGCATTTAACGTTCATTAATGGTGTCGTAACGGTGGAAACAGTAATTAGTTAGATTACCCTGTTACTGAAAAAATAGCGGCGATAGTTATGCCGTTATACTTAAACGCAGTTACTCGCAACACTGGTCATGAGTCATTATGAATGTATTATGATTAACTATGAATGCACTCATTGTGTACTACCAATGTGGTCTTCATAGAAAGTGTTACCAGATTTTTATTTTTTTTTCCTGACATAACATGAAGCTCTGGTTAATTACCACAAAGTGAATGTACAATGTGATTAATTGTCAATTGCTGAGTGGAATGAGACAGATTCTGACACCTCGTCTGGCAATCCCTTCAGTTACAAGACAATGAGTATGTTTTTGTCCTTTGTTTTGTGATGTAGCAGCTCTGCTCTTTTTCTCTGACAGTTAATGTTGACATACCACTCTTGGCAGCAATGCAACTTTTGTTTTCAACCATGATTGTTACTGCTGTAAATACGCCATCACAATTGCAATAATGTTAATGTAATACAATACATTTTTTTAAGACTTGAATTTTTTATTTTTTATTTTACAAAGACCATATGACAAGGCACACCGTTATCACTCACCTGCACTGCTTGGGCACTTGCATTGTGTGTTTGGTGGCAGAGATCTGGAAGGACAAGCGCCCAAAGCCTTTGTACTTGAATGAAGGTTAAATTGGCAACAGACCTGTAAAAGTATGTCAACCTTTCAAATTCACAGCAAAACTTTGACTGACATTGAACAACCACAATTAGACTTGCTTCAACTACGGATTGTGGACCAATTATTGTGAGCCTTTAGTTCAAGTGCATTTACCATCTCTGCCTCAGTGCTGAGAATCGGCAGCAGCCCATTAACAATTCCTCATGAACAGATTCCTCAACTCAACATGGTGCTCATTAAAATTGCATTGAGAAGGTGCCATTTTCACTTATTAGCCTAATTGTCAGGTCATGAAGATTAGACAGATGATGGTGAAGGTGTCAATGCCAAAGGACATGTTAGTCTCAGTCAGTCACTGCTGCTAGACATTAGAAGCCATCAATTGCCGAACACGTTCATACGTCATATATATACACAGGCCAAATTAAGCCACAGACAAATTAAACAAGCTTGCTCATGAATTATAGGACAGGGATGGGGGCACCCTATATATCATTGCCATGTAAGTCATCAATCACTGGGAGGTTTGGGATTCTTAACTTACCATCTCATGGATAACTGTGTGGATTATTCTCTCAACTACTCTTTCAGTGTCCCTTCACTCCGAAATGAAAGTAAAGCGTCATGGTCGAGCTGATTGCTTAACTGCTAACCTCACAGTCTTACTAACCTCAGTCTTGCTTCATTACACTTATTAATATCTGATTGAACGTTTGAGCACATGGCTACAAAAAAATAAATACTGTATGTTTGTATTTATATATGCATCAAATTAAAATGTTAATGTCAGGCCCAGGCAGGAATGAGGACTCAGATGCGGAGGTTCGCGGATCAACACTGAATTTATTAGCTTGACGACAGGAATGTGGCACAGAGCAAAAGCCACAAACAAAAAATCACTCCGCAGAGGAGGAACAAAAAGAAAGTTGCCTGTAATAAAGTAAAGTACAAAATAAAGTCGCTCCGTCCAGGAGGAAAAAACAAAAGGCAAAGTTAACAAATAAATCTCTAAATAAAGTCGCTCTGTACGGGAGGAATAACAAAAGGCAAAGTGAACAAAATAATTAATTAAACAAGGACGTGCCAACCAGGAGGGAAAAACAATGGATAAACGAGAATTCAAAAACACTACACTTACTTTAACAAAACAAGGAATACTATCACCTGAACGTGGAAACAATAAATTCAATGGCATGAACAAGACTGTGGGAAAAAACGCTGGATACATTCGACACAAGGTACGAAATAATCTGGCACGGAAAAAGGGGGAATACACAGATTTTATACACATGAGGGAAGGGGAACCACAGGTGGAAACAATCGGGAATCAGGGAATGACGTCAGACCGGTGACACGAGAGGAAGGGCAAGTGACCTGGAACGAGAGGAGAGTTATCTTTCAAAATAAAACAGAAAGTTCACAAGACAAAAACCCAAAGACAGGACAAACCTCACCGCGGCGTGATAGTTAATATGTTATTATATGTTTGTCATGAGTGCAGCACGCCTTTCAAACCTTAATATCGCAGTTGATTATGTTTTTTTCAATTGTGGGAAGCCAAAAATCATGTTGCAGCCCTACAACAAGCCTGTGGTCTCCTCTCTCAGGGTCTGTTTCTTCAGTCCTACTGTGCATCTATCAGCTTGTGTCACTTTTCCGTTTCACTTTGCAAACATACAATAGGTGTAAAGGATATAAGAACTCTGAAACTACAGTGTATTCTTTCTTCATAGCCCAGTTTGTTTGCAGTAGATCCAGGGGGTACTGTACTCTTTGAACCTATGCAGCTAGTCAATCTAGAAGCATGTGACCCATTTTGCCCATTGGGCCTATATTTGCTCTGCTGTAGACATACATCAGACCTGTACATGCATGTGCTTATTCTTTACTTCTTATGTGCTTTACTTCACAGCCAGAGCCAGCAGCATCTTGTTATATCAATTTTATGTCCCACAGTCCTGACTGTGTTCCATGACTGACATAATAGTGCATATTGCCCTATAGGCATTTTTGAAGGAGACACTGGCTCCTTCAAATTCTTAAAAAAATACACACTTGCATGTTAAGTGATTTTTTTTCTTGTGCAGTAATGGAAATACTCTGCTACTTTAAAATAAGGACATATTTGAATGCAACTAATTCTGTCCTCAAAACTAGGAATTATTGTTCAAGAGACTAGTACATCCCAATGAGAGAACACCACACACCCAAGAAAGAAATCTGGTTAATGCTGTTCAATGCAGCGAGGAATGCAAAGATCTGGGTTTGGAAAAAACAAAACAACCACCACATAAACGCATGGCCCAACACAGGAGAGCTAACTCCTCATGCCCAGACTCTGCTGTCCACTTACATCTCAAGGAGAAAGCCCACACATACCAACAATGTCCACATCCTGGACAATGTCCACATCCTGGACAGAGAGGACAGATGGTTTGAAAGAGGAGTAAAAGAAGCCATCTATGCAAAAGTAGAGAAGCCATTACTAAACAGAGGAGGGGGTCTGAGACACCACTTATCTCCAATTTACAATGCAGCCCTTTCATCCCTTCATTCAACAATCTAACCTCAAAGAGCAACTGTTCACAAAGGGCCTCCTGTGACTCCAACGACTTGTCGTTATGACCCAATAGAGCACTAACCAAGTCCAAACCTACTTTCCAACGACTGTCACTCTAACGGCGGTCGCTGGCACTTGAAGCATAAAGGGTTCCAGTGACATCATCTGCCTTCTGAGAGGTTAAATACCTGGATCTCCACACCAAATAGATGGACCAGTCCCAGCCTGGTCAGATGCGTACATGAACTGATGAAGCGTCTTGGATGAGAGGTAAAATGTCTTCCTAGACAAATAAGCAAGTCCAGTTGCTTTTGACTGAAATTGCATGGGGATAACGATGACCTGGACAAATGAGAACATTCAGAGGCTCACTAGAGTCAGTTGTTAAAATTACTATTATATGAATAGAAAAATCACCCTATGACTCTTCCCAATACACCCGCGTCATAAATATATGTCAATCAACAGCTCATTTAAAATGTTTTTCAACTGCAAATATATCTTATTCATCACCTTGATTCACATAGTTAAAATGATTGGCATCATTAAATGCCTTGATGGATTATTTACAAGATAACGAAACATGTCCACAAATGACCATATCCTGCAATCCTATTGCGGTTGAAAAACAAAAATCATTTGAAAATTAGCTTTATTCACTGAAGTGAAACACCGACACACTGACTGAAGGACACAAATAGAACGATTCAGTCAAGGCACTTTCTACACTAACAAGATACCCATCAGTAAATTACACTTCTGCTACTCCTCAGACTTAATTTCACTTTGTTATCTAAAGCTCCATCCTTTTAAAGCTCTTTCTCTTTGTAAAATGTATATAAGTATAGTCACTTCACTGTTGCAAACATCCCAATGTGCTAGGATAGTAACAAAGCATTATTCAGTTTTAGCTTACAAATCAGTGGTACAAATAATAAATGTTTGGATTTCTAGAAATGTTTCTAGAGGAGTAAAATAAAAAAAAACTTTTTCTGGGAATTTCAAATGTGGACCATTTTTGTAAGAAAGAAGAGAATCTAACAGAGCATGTGCAGAGTGACTTTAAATGCTTGTTTCTAGTTGGAGAAATTCAGGATGTCACGGTTGTTTCTGGTCTCTCCTTCATGTATGCCACATCTGACTTTTGGTGAGAAGAGCTTCACTGGTGCTGTATCGCTGCTTCACGGCTGCAGTGAGACAAAAAGTCACCAGTGTCGTTACCTTCTAATGTTGTTAATGTAACTCGTTTCAAGTTGAGGCACTGACGTGCTATTGACGTTAGCTAGTAGAGTTTTAAAGTAGATTAACTACACAGAGTTTTCATTTAGTTTCAGCTTAAAATTATCCAACATTTTTGACACCATATATTGTTTTATCTGGTCCGTCTCTCGCTATTTTTTCTCTCTTCCTCCACTTTGTAATCTTCTGTAGTCGTCTTTACGGCAACTAGCCACCATGTCGACAACAAGTAAGCCTGTTGTGCAACTGTAGTAACCATCTGTGTGGAAACACAGTGGCCCTCATTTATCAAACGAACGTATGGCAGAAAAATGTGCGTATGACCATTTCCAAGCAAACTTCGGCATTTATCAATTTGGACGTGAGCGGGAGCTACGATCAAATCTCACGTCAGGTCTGAGATCGTGTACGCAAATTTGAGCCTGTGGATTTGCGTTGCAGCACAGCAAAATCTGGCTGAAAATAATGAACAAACCTCAGCTGTCATTAAGCATAAGCAGTCACATATTAAGAACAGATCAAAACGGATTCTTAAAACGAAGTAAAAAAAAAAAATTGTGGTTGAAGCAATTGATTGTACTCATGTGCGTCTGAAGGCACCGTCCATGAATGATTACGCAATCATCAATCGCAAAAACTACCACTCAATAAATGTACAGGTGATTTGTGATGCCAAGCTATTGCTTTTAAACGTGGTGGCCAGGGGCCTCATGTATCAATGTTGCGTACGCACAAAAACCTGGCGTACGCCATTTTCCACGCCAACGTTCGGATGTATCAAAAGTGAAATGACCGTGGAAATGTGCGGTGCGCCACGCAAACTTCATGGCTGGCGTACGCACGTTTCTACAGCTATTGTCTCGTTGGCGACACTTAGAGGCGATGCTGGAAAACTGTTAATCATGTGAAAACAATTCATCCTCAGTGTAATGTGCGCATCAGAAACACATTAATGGACAATTAACACACGTGTTTGCAATTATATGGATGGATATAAAAGCATGCGCAAAATGATGAAAAATGGCATTAACAATGGCAGCCTTGGCCTTGTTAGAAGACATTGCAAATGGTCATATCAGACGCGAGAGGGTGTTTAGAGATCGGGAAGATCTGTTAGCAAATGATGACAACTGGCTCATGAGTCGTTTTAGGTTGCCGAGGCCAGTGTTACTGGAGCTGTGCGCGGAGCTGCGGCCAGCCCTAGAACGACACACAGCCAGGAGCCAGGGGCTGTCCGTTTCCACACAGGTGCTGACCACTCTGGGGTTTCTGGCAACGGGAGCCTTCCAGCGGGAACCGGCCGACCGGTCAGGAGTGTGCCAGTCCACTCTGAGCCGAGCCATGCCCGCTGTGTGGGACGGGATCATAAGAATGTCATCCAGGTACATCAAATTCCCATACAATGCTGTTGAACAGGCCAACATTAAAGCGCAATTTGCAGCAAGAGCCGGTTTTCCTAATGTAATTGGCGCTATTGACTGCACACATGTTGCTATAAAAGCGCCGTCACAGGATGAATTTGTTTTTGTGAACAGGAAACATTTTCATTCAATAAACGCTCAAATTATATGCGATGCGCAAATGCAGCTCACTAACATCGTGGCAAGGTGGCCTGGTTCAACGCATGACTCGTTCATTCTTACCAATAGCATGGTTGGTAACAGGTTGGAGGCTGGCACGGTGCGGGATGGGTGGCTTCTCGGTGAGTAAATATTTTATCCTTTTAATCGCGCCCCGAACTTAAACCAGCACAATGCCCGTTTGGGCACGTCCATTCATATGTGTATTTGTTTTTTCCCTGGTGAAAAAGTGGCAGCGCTATCTTGTCTCGTTTTCAGTATTTGTCAAACGCGTAAAGAACGCGTAAAGTTGAATGTCACTGCAGTAGCCACGGCGCACCTCTGCAGTCAATATAAGTGTGATCAGTCTTGTCAATCCTTGTAATGAAGTTGTTTTGTCGTAGTGTGATTTATATTATCTAAATATCTCTTTAGAAAAGTGACTTAATCAAGTGGTGCATGAACAAAGGAAATTAAATCTTTCACATGTTGTATTCTTCCTTCATTTGACTCCAGGGGACAGTGGTTACCCCCTGAGAACGTGGCTGTTGACCCCTCTCACTAACCCCGGCACCGACCAAGAGGGGAGGTACAACGACCGCCAATCCCGAACTCGGGCAGTGGTGGAGAGGGCAATTGGCCTACTGAAGGGGCGCTGGCGCTGTTTAGACAGGTCGGGCGGGGTGCTGCTGTACAAACCTGAAAAGGTGTGCCGCATCGTGCTGGCATGTGGTGTCCTGCACAACTTGGCACAACGCCATGCCATTCCACTGCCAGACCACATCCCCCCACCAGAAGAACCGGATGCCGGACCCGTTAACCTCGACCCACCCCGCGAAGCGATACGGGCCCGTCAGCGTCTGATTTCAACGATGTAAAGAGGCAAGGACACGATTTACTTTTTAAGTGCATTTATTGCTTGACATATATCCCCAAGTGCATTTACAATTTGGTCAAGACGATCACTAACGCCTCGGATGGCGCGCACCATTTCCTCCTGTGATTCCAGCACAGCTTGCGAGAGGACACGGCCAGTCGGGCGGACGTCAGCTGGCGTGGAGTCGCCGGGGCGCGTGGTGCTGGAGGTGCCGGTAGAGTCGCCGGGGCGCGTGGTGCTGGAGGTGCCGGTAGAGTCGCCGGGGCGCGTGGTGCTGGAGGAGCCGGTGGAGACGCCGGGGCGCGTGGTGCTGGAGGAGCCGGTGGAGACGCCGGGGCGCGTGGTGCTGGAGGAGCCGGTGGAGACGCCAGGGCGCACTGCGCAGAGGGAGGAGCCCTCCCCTGGTTCATCGTCTATTGATTTAGAAATAATAATAAAAAATGAAGGAATCAAACATGAGTCAATGTGTTTATATCCTGACAACTTAACGCACGAGTGAGCAGCCTATTGTACGACCAGTATGACATTTCTGAGTTTAACACATTTACCTTGAGGATGATCTGTGTCGCCTTCATGGGCCCCCACAACTCCGCGTAGAGCCTTTTCCCCCACAACAGCCGCCACTCTCTGGTCAAAGGGGGTCAGTTCCTCGCCTCCTGCCCCCCCGCCCGTTGCGGTGATACTTCGGCGGTGGGCCGAAATCCTCCGCTTCACGTCGGACCATTTTTTTATTTATTTCAGTGGTTGTGCGCTGCTCCGACCCCACAGCGTTCACTGCCTCACACACACACTCCCCAGAAATGTCTTTTTCTTTGTGTTTATCCCTGTAAAGAGGCTACCAAATAAAACCGCTCTTCGGTCTCCACTTCATTTAATAAAATTTCGAGCTTAGACTCGTTGAAGTTGCGCTTCTTACCTTTACTCATCGTTTAAATCTGATAGTGCAGAGAGGGAATCCCCGGTGCAGGCCCTATTTACATTGATTTGCATATTTAAATGGGGGCGTGGACAGGGAGGAGTTCAGCACTTCTGCATGTGCGCTCAATTCCACGTTGATTGGGATGTACAAAGGAAAAGTGCTTGGATCCATGCGTACGCACACATTGATACATCTGAATTTTTTTGTGCTTACGCCAGTTTCTGGATTCTAGCGTACGCCATGTTTTAGTAAGAAAGCCACGCAATTCTTAGTACATGAGGCCCCAGGTGACCAGGGGACACACACGATTCTTTTATATTTCAAAACAGCTTTTGAAGCTTCAACAAGCGGTTGAAGATGAATGAATTAATGAATGTGTTGGCGTGCGGCTGCAGGAATGCGCACTGCAGAGCCAAAGTCATCTCCTCGGTAAGTGGCTCCCCTCGATAAATTGCATTAAATCAAACAAGGTATCAGATGATTAACATTTTGGTATGGTTCTTCTAGGTGACAAAGGTTATCCCCTAACGGAATACCTAATAACCCCGCTGGCAAACCCCGCTACAGAGCAGGAGCGCAGGTTCAACGGTGCGCACACACGCACACGGGTCACAGTGGAGCGCTGCTTCAGGTTGACTGCCTCCGTTATTCTTTTCCATACAGCGTTTTTATGGGCCCCTTTTATTCCACTCTTAAGACAGCCAAAAAGCACATCTTTATTTTGCTCCATCTCGGATGTCAGGATGCCGATCTGTGTGTTAATTTTTTTTCGTACCAGCGTTTCTCCTCTCCATGTTTGACCTCAGTGGGCGAGGCCTCCGAACCAGGAATATTTAAGGGCGTAACATATTAATGACGATCGAATTCTGCCGCCCCATTTATCAAGGCCCGTTCATTTGTACGCTGAGATTGGTCAGATACAAATGTTTCATAAATCACACGTGTGTCCTGTCATTAGACCAATTCTGCGCTCAGATCTGTGCCCGTTTTCATGCAAGATTGATAGATGAGGGCCAGTGTGCTGTACATTTGCATTTAATTAAAGAAAGTTACAAGATACAGATTTTGAGTAATCGAGTTGATCAAGTAACTTGAGGTAGTTGAGTTAACATTTCAGCCCTTCTAATAGTACATATATCTGAAGAGCCTAAATTCTACAGCACAAAGTGAGAAGCCAACTTTGTTGCTTTGGCAATGACAACAAAGGCATCACAGGTGCTGTACTCCATGCTCTCTTAAACCTGCACAATGGCTCTCAAAATATAAAAGGGAGGAAGTGAGAGGGCTGTGCACCATGCTTCTCAGGTGAACAGCTGGACTGTGGAATATTTGGCGGGCAGAAAGTATGAGGCACAGCTGGCTTTTAAGAGGAAGAGCTCCCCTGGAGCCTCTGGGAGGTCACAGCCTGCTAGGCCGTGAAGCGTTGCTCGGCAGGAGCCGTGTGTAAAGGCAGAAGGCCTGTGCCACTGTGTGCAGATGTTCCCCCCGCTCTGCTGGCTGCCTCAAAACACACACAACACACACAACACACACAATGCACAAACCTTGGTGCGGAGATGATTTAACACAGAGCAAACACAGACACCTTCACCAAACATACAGACACCACACACTATTTCATACTGCACACACATTTTCCCTCTCCATATCCTGTCTTCACAACCACGTCACTTTCTTGTGTCCTCCATAGCAACAAGCGCCACGTCAGTGCTCCTAAGTGATGCTGCTGCAAACAATAAAGTAGGCTTTAAATGAGCTCTCCAAGGTCTGAAACACACAACCAAATGTAGGAAGGTGCCCCTCAAATGCAGCAGAAAACTGCTCCTCCTCCCTTCATAACAAAGCAGCTTCTATTCATTACCCACAGGTAAAGCAGAGTAAAAGGACAAAACAAAGTGGAAAAAAGCTCAAGGCTCCAACCTTCAACCCCCTTAGTACCATATCTTATTATGTATGTCTCTCACACTGCACCACATTTGAATAGCATTCTGCAACAACCACAATCAATAGCACAAAAAAACATCCTTCTTTTTAATTCCTGAGCTGTACACCTTTATCGACCTTAGTGTTCCTCTGGGATACATACAAAAGGGACAAGCCATACTCTCCACAGCAAACTGAGCCACTTTTTGCGGTATTGTTACAAAGTAACTTGTCGAAGAATGTCTGTCAAAGATGTGCTATGGGAGATTTACTTCAGGTGGAACATGTGGCATTAGAGATGCAACTATAGTATTGGTATAGTCACCAGACACCAGCATCAGCAGTCTACTGACAGTGATGAATAGAGAAAAAGACAGTATGAGTGGCAGGCCCTAGTGAGGGACAGCACTCCGCTCGGCAACCTCCTCCGCACCGTCTGTCCATCCCGACAAACCCAGGAGACAAATCCTGCTGCTGACACCAATGGACAAGCACATCTGGCATCCAGGGTCCACCTGGGGTCCACAGTGACAGCCCCAATCAGCTACTTGATATTCATTGTGCCAACTTTGCCGCTCATGCCAGAGACAGAAAGAAAAAGAGCAAAAGAAAGAGGGGGGATTTCAACAACAACAACAACAGGAAATCAAATGTCAATTAATGCAATCATAGGCATAGCTTCATAACTGCAGTCTGATCAATCACTCAAAAGGCCTAAATATTGAGCGATAACCACATGATAAATAATAAAAGATTTCAGGGTTTAGAGTGAATGATGACAATTTGGGCATTAATATTAATGCCCCAGTGGAGCGCTAATACATTCTCCCAGAATTCTGTCATTTCAAAAGTGTATGTTTTTTTTGTTAATCTCAAGTCATCAGCATGTGTCAAACATAGGGCTGCATGAGTAACCAAAATGATAATTTTAAAGTGATTTTTTTTTTTTTAGCATTATAGAGATCACGATTATTATTTTTTTTTAGGGGGAAAATATTTTTATTTTTTTCATTTAAATAAACATAGCACTGTTTTCACTTACATGTTGTGCTGCTAATGTAAACATCTTTGCATCAAAAGAAGTAGGGCCTGATCCGAATGTCGGACTATTAGGATTTTCTTTAGGATGGGTAGGTATTCACTTTTCAATTTTGGGATTTGGTTATTATTTCATTTTTTTTTTTTTTCCAATATTGTAGTTTAACAGAATCTTTAAGAGTTCATGGCTTTAATTGAATTGTAAGACATGTTGCAGTCCACCAACTTGTTGGTTGGCAAGGGAAAGTTCTTATAGCCGCTAAGTTATACAGTAAAGCCAGACGCTTGTGCCATCTATCTCAGCTGAGAACAGATAAATGTCGGGCTGATTTGCATTATAAGCAAGCAGTCTGATGTTTGTCAAGGTTTGTATGGTTAAACTGTAGTTTCATACTGTGGTGTCATTTTTAGGCAATTTAATGAAGGTAAACTGCCGTGCAAAATGCCACTGCTGGCGTGGCACTGGTTGGCTGAGTCCTTCCAGAGTCATGCTGTTAGTTTAGGAAGCACTTGATTTGATATGTAGCAGAGGTTTCTCTGAGCGGTGCACACATTTTAAATGTCAATATCACAGTCGATCATGTTCATGTAATTGTGAGAAGCCAAAAGTGTGATCACAATAACATTTGAATTTTGATTTATTGTGTAGCCCTAGTCAAAGATAAATACTTGAGTACAGTTTCAAAGTAACAAAGGTTGTTTTCATTGTTAAAACCTGTGCTGATATGACAGCGGCAGTTTTATATGTAGTGTTAGTTCTGTTGCCCTTTCATTAATTATGTACCAGAAACTGTCCGAAGGCTATATAGTTGTCTACAGTGAAAATTAAATATTGATAAAGCTCCAGCTTTCACCCCAGATTTCATTGTGTTAACAAATATGTTTTGTTTGCAAAACAATTTGAATTTAATAATTCATCAAAAGGGGAGAGGCCATTATCATTCAGTATGAGCCCTGTGCGGGCTCCAGATGTCAGGGATCATGTACTCATACTGACAATACATGCAAAGTCAGTGCCCTCTTTTATACATTATTGAAATGAAATCGTGCAAGGTGGGTTTAGACATGGGCACAGGGACTGATACATTACATGTACAGAGGTGACCTGAGACTGGCTTACAGGAAAAGATTGTGACAGAACTACAAAGACACATTTACACCCATATTCTGAGTGATCACTTTGCATTTATATTAGCAAATTCCTTTACAAAAGTGTGATTTTGCTAAATGTGTTGAACTAAAGACAGAGCTTTTAGTTAGCCTGGACCAATATAATACGTTTATTTATTGTATAAATCTGTTTATTGAAACACATCACATCATGTTACATGACCTTTACAAATAGATGCAGGTTTTTTTTCAAATAAACAAACAAATAAGTGGAAAACATACAAACATTATCCCAAACCCACCCAAGTTGGTCTTCCCTTTTCAAACAGAATATCTCATTAACCACCTTACATTTGTACATTCATATTTATGTAAGAGCGCAGCGGGACAGAAAAACAGAATGTGTTGTTGACCCCTACACCGTAGGAGTTGTAGCTACATTATCGAAATATGAGATAAGAGGCTGCCATGTAGTATAGAATTTCTCCCTTGACCCTCGGAGTGAAAATTTAATTTTCTCTAATTTAAAGAATGGCATTAGGTCAGTCTGCCAAGATTGTTGTGCTGGAAGTTTAGGCAACTTCCAGTGTAGGAGGATACGCCTGCGGACAATCAGAAAGGGCAAATGCTAAAACATTTAATGTCTACTTACCGAATTCTGAATAATTTGAGGGAACCCCAAAAATAGCATTGAGTGGACAGGTAGTGATAGAAACAGCTAGAATCTCTGACATGATCTTCCAGAAGAGTTAGCTTCAAGCATGACCAGAAAGTATGGGTTGCATCAGCTGGGAAAAAGGCACACTATTGCAAGCATCACTACTGGAAAAATATTTGCTAGTTCTGCTTTGCTGAAATACATTCTATGCAGTACTTTGAATTGTATTAAGTTAAGACGGGCACAGGATGAGGAGCTATTCACTTGTAATTTGTCTCTCTCCCACCAAGGATCCTGTAGTTGGATTCCTAGCTCTTTTTCCCACCACTGTTTCGCTGTGATCTGTGGAGAGGGTTTAGCCTGGAGAATACCTGTGTACAGCTTTGATATAATTTTTATCCAAGTTTCTGGTTTGTCAAGAATTTTAGGTAAATCTGCCGGTAAACGTGGATAGTTTTTGTCCGGAAGAGAGGTAAACATTGCAAAAAAATAAATAAATCTCTGCAAGATATTCATCTTTCTGCCTTGCAAACTGCCTGCTAATGAAAGCGGCACATTTAATACATTTATTAGTGAAGTATAATAATTTCATTGAGCAGTAGAGGATATTTTCTTCAGCCTTAAATTAATTCACCATGAATACAGACTGTTTAAAGGTGAAAAACTCTTAGGGCCACAAATCCAAGGTACAGAGAGATTGCAGGGTCCCAGCGGGCTATAACATTAGTCACCAGCTTCATGTTGATCATAAATCTAACACAGCTGCATCTTGACTCTGCCTGGGATCATGGATGCAATCCTTAATACTAAAATTATCCTTTATTTGTCAATATGGGCTGAAAGGAGGGTGGAAACAGAAGCAATTACAACCTTAACCTGGAACATCCAAAGCGCATTGACCACTCTGTCAGCCCCTAGGTAACAAAGCTTGACTTGACATTCTGTTAGCTGCAGTGCGGGGGCTGCAGAATAGGGGAAGTGGTGGCTGATAGGCGTGACGGAGAAGAGAAAGAGGGATAGACAGGGGACGCCTGTTTGGGATTTACAGCAGAGGCGTGTTCACCTAGCAGCTGACCGTACTGCTTCACAGGTCAGCCGCTCTAACCGGACTCCATTAATACGCCAGTCCACCTTGTGGCACACGTAATGCTTCAGCGCATTTACTGCCTTAGGGATAACTTCACTGGCACTTTCCTCTAGAACAGAATAAGAAAGGGAGGAGCCCAGGGTCCAGGAACAATGAAACACTTTGAAAATAGAGAAGGAGTAAAAGAAAAATCAGACAGAAGGTTTAAAGACTAGTTTCTCTTACTGTAGACTTATAAACTTTACTCTATAGATTTGGACATGGAGTGAACTTTAACAGCTTCAGGTCTTACAGGAAAATAGATCTTTCTGCTATGAAGGTCAAAGTTTGTTGTTTTCCTGCTTTGGAGTTAACTTAGGTTCATCTCATACACCAGGTTCCACTTTTTTGGCCCTGTAGCCTGAAGCACACTTTGGGGACAGGCACGGACATCATGGTATAAATGTGTTTTATGGACAGGCAGCTGCCGGGGGCAGGCTGTTTTTTATGCTTCCTGGCCGAGTACAACATGGCCACCTGCTTGGCGTTAAATCCTCACTGCTATACTGGGCTTTATGGGCACGTTCAGCAACTAAACAAAGATATACATGGACGTGTGCGTGGAGAGCTGCCTGCTGCATATGGTGTGCACTTAAGCAGTTCATCGGTGCCACAAGCATCGGCGGGAGCAAATCCTCGGCTCCTTGTGGCTTTCAGAGCACCATTGGACTTGAGGGATGCTGCTTGGTTCATGAACCCACTGATGAATTACTTTCCTCTGCAAGTCCACGTTTCCCTCAGGCGTGACTGTATGTGTCACTACTCTGACAACTCTGTTGCCTAAGCTCCAGAAAACCTGCTGATTATCTAGAGACCCTCAGTGGAGGCACTGCAACTGGGTGGGGATTCACAAATGATCCCCCCCTAGGATTCACAGAAGTGAGCCTGTGTTTGGGCTGCATTGGGAGGTGAGTGGCACTCAACCACCTGCTCTTCTGATAAACACGTTCATGTATGAGGAAGAGAGGAAATGATTATTAGAAGGATTTCAGTGTCATCCCTCCCTCTCCCCTGCTATCTCACTTTCACAACTGCGAGCGGCAGAACAAAATTACTTCCCGCCAGTGAATAATAAGGAAGTTTATGAAACGTGACGAATGCGACGGCGCTCTACATGAAATACCAATGAGGTAGGCACCCCAGCGTAGCAAATGCTACATCCTAATATCAACAGTCACCTTGTGTTACTCCCTCTACTCCCCAGAAGGACACATCATCAGAGATTGAACACAAAGTATAATGCAGTGACACTGACAATCCCACGAAGGGGCACAAGGAAGGTGAATGGACACGTGCAGGCGGCATGCCCCCACAGCAGGCTGGCAGCAGGATGAGCACAGAGGAGGAGGGCAAGAGGGGAAGAAGTGTTATCATACTCACAGTGTAGCGGGGAGTGCTGGCAGTGTCACCTGTGTGCTGACACGCTGCGTGCATATTTGGTCACAGCAGGGGTCAGAGGAAGAGTGCACATGACTGAGATACAGTTGTCACTTAGTGTATGAGTGAGTGAGTCACGTGCCTATTGAGAAACTAATTAGTAATTTTGTAGGTTGAGATGTTCATATTCATATTGTAGCATTATATAATAGAAATCAATAGCCAATTTAAAAAAATTAGGATATCTTTGGGCGATATGAATACATTTAGAATTATATTATAATTCAAATTGCAGAGTCAAACAGTAAAATGTCAACAATTTTTTATGAAATGTTATTTATATAGGATTTTAAAACTCAAAATTGCTTCAAAGTGATGAAATATACAGTCCATTAGTGAAAAACTGCACATAACTCCTACGACAGGCCTGGCCCGTTTGTAAATACCGTTTGTATTTGTATCAAAGACAAAATTTATACCGAGAAAATCTGGGAATGCAGCAAGTTTTCCACTGCTTTTTGCAGGGGACAATAAAGGTATTCTGTTTCTAAAAAAAAAAAAGTTCTAGGATTTGGAATATTGGTAATTATTATCAACATCGTTTATACAGTGATTATGGTCCTGTAGTCCGATATCAGCTATAGGCCTGCATAGAAATTGACCAATGGGAGCCACCTGGTCCACAATGCTCCTTTTTGCTCGTACCCTCCATCCAATCTTCTGCTGTCCTCTCGTCTCACCTAGTCTCACCTGCTCTGCGTCATCCCGCATCATCCTCCACCCTCTCAGTAAACTCCGAGCGGCTAGGCATTAGCTTAGCAGCTCAGCTACCGGAGCTTCTGTTACCATGGAGAAGGAGAAGAGCAGTAGACTTTTTGTTGAACAGGTCATTTTTGGGTTTAATTGTGTAAAATATTACATTAATAGCCCTCATTAGTCTGTGCCAATACTTGTCTGATAAACGGCTTTGTCAACACATATTAGCATACGTTCGTCATGGATTTTTAGCCAGTCGGCTTCTGGCTCTGCATGTCGTTAGGAGGCATGGGAGGTAATATGAGCTCGGGGGGGGGGGGGGGGGGGGTCAAATCTGCCTGAGGGGCTCAACTGATTATCAGAATGTAAACCATAGCTTTAAGAACGGAATCTGTTGTACGAGTGGTTCTTGCATGAGGACCATTGTGACTTACTGTATATTGATTTCAATCACATATCATATATATTATTTAAGTATTTCTGAATCTGAATATCATTCTAATAAATCAATTACTCTTCTTGTAAAGAAGCATTTTTTTTTACGTTTATTGTGATGTACCAAAACACTTTTCTTCAATGCTTAAGGTATAAGAAATGCTTCTTCTTCTCTGCCTTTGCTGGAAAACGAGCTTTCTCCTGTCGATCAGTGTGTTCAAAAGCTGCCCAGGGCCCCTTTTCAATTTTTTATTTAGAAATCCATCGATGGATTCATTTGTATTAAAAAATAATAACCTGTTACCCTACATTAACGGTGAAAGAATTATTTTCTCAACATCTGTTAGCTCATTCAGTAAGCTCAACACTGACATTGCAGTTTTGTGTTTTACATCATACTGCAGGTTCATCTCCAGGTTAAAGCAGTTCCTGTCCACCCACTCTCTCCCCTCACACTCCTCCACAGCTGAGTGACAAATGTCTCTCCTGAGGTGAAATCATGCGTTTCCCTCTAGCTTTCACCTCTGATGGCCATTCCACCAGTGTTCCAGGTCATTATTTGCTGCTGGGCGCGACAAAACTAAAAAAGTCTACTTTGCTTTGCTTGAACACTTTAAACCTTTCAGTGCAAAATGAGTTGTTATGTTTCAACCAGAGCATTATTAATAATCTTGGGTTAAGATGCAGAGCTGGGAAAAAAATGTCAGGAGGCCTGAATGGAATGCCCTTTATTTTTCATGAGTGCTTATGTTGCTGTGTGTGTGTGTTTGTGTATTGGTGTGCATGCATGTAAGTTTGTATTTGTAGGGTCAACCCTTTTATCCTCGTCTTTCAGGAGAGAGTGCGTGAGTGTTTGTGTGCTTCTGCATTCTCCGCAGGGACTATTCCAGTTGAGGGCAAAGAACACAGAGAAACTTTGAAAGAGGTTTTTATGTACTTTTGAGTGAAATGATCCCAAGAAAGGCTTTTTATAATAAAAAAAAGAAACTTTTCATTCAGGCTTCCACATCCAGAAGGGCACTTACTCAATTACCAAGCTCTCTTCCTCCCTTTTTACATCCATCAATCCCTCCTCTATTCTTAGGCCTGCATCTGTCTTGTGTGTGGAGGCATTGCCATGGGCTAAGAGCATGAGCTTAGTTGTAGAGCAATGTAGGGCATGTCAGCGAGTATACAGTGAATCAGCCATTTATAACCACTTTTTGGCCATATTGTGTTCCAAAGATCATGCAACCAAAAATGTATTGTCCTCAAACTTTTTCAAATGATTCATATTTGATTCTTGAAAATGATCAAAAAGACCAAAAAAACTTTATTTGATATCACACATTGGCGGAGGTAAAATAGGGCATATACAGATAAGGCTGATGCTGTATGACAAGCTACTGAATGAGAGGTAAACTCATTCTGTCGCCCTCACTTTCGCATCTCAGCTCTCTTTTAACTGCAGCCTTGTCACTCAGTAGCCTGAAAGCCAAGACCTCACACAGGTTTGACAGATAAAAGTCTCCTCACTTCATTGCTGTTTGACATTTTGCCTCCCAGAAAAGTTTCTTTCTCCTCCTCCCTTTCTTTCTCCTCCTCCCTTTCTTTCTCTCCTTCCATCTCACAAACGCATGCACGCACGCACGCACTCACACACACACACACACACACACACACACACACACACACACACACACACACACACACACACACACACACACACACACACACACACACACACACACACACACACACACACACACACACACACACACACACACACACACACACACATACATACATACTCCCCCCAATGTGAGTCCATCTCCTCTCCTCCTGTCCATCTTCCAGGCAAAAATGGAGCCTCAGACAAAGGAGACGGAGGCTAACTCAGTGATCTGAATCAAATGGCAAGAGGAGGAGGGTAGTAGAGGGAAAGAGGAGTGATGGGTGCCAGGGAAGGAGCACGGGAGACGTGGGAGACAGAGGGTGTTGGATGGTGAAGGGAGGCATGAGGGGCTAGATGTGAATTTTTTCTGACAGGTTGAAGTCTCCTCTGAGCTGACCCTCTCCCTGCTGGGAGCCATGTCTCCTGGATGTGCGGTGTGAGGCAGAATGGAGAAAAGGAGATATAAGAAGGAGCAATGAACTATGATCATGGAAATGCCATACTGAATGCAGTAGTACTAGCAGTGATCAATAGTAAGCATACAGTATATCAATTTGAGCAACACCATAGCACAAACTCTTCCAGGAATCTGTCCGTATTAAATTTGTTAGGGTTAGTACTACCATCACTCAGTTTTGAGTAACATTATTGGATACAGTTTTACAAGCCATCACTTGAAGTATAGTGACAGGGAAACACATCTGCTGTCTGGGACATTTTAAAATTTCATGTCCTGAAAACAGTGTATTGATTTATAAGTAGTAACACTCCTGCAGGGCAGACTGGACAAATACACTGACAAGTGACTTCTAGTGACTCAGGGGTTGAGTGAAAAAAAAAAAAAAAAACAGAATAAAGAGGGCAGATCATTGGTTTAAATGTCTGGGGAGATGCCTGAGTGTGTGTAAGTGTGCAACAGATTAGTTAAAGAACGTGTCATAGTCAGATGGTTGGAGGCAGTCATTCAGCTGTTCCTGGATGCTGAGTTAGGCAAAGGGGAGTCAAGACATTGTTGGATGATGCCAATTCATTCTAATGCTGAAACAATTTCCTTCATCTCAGGAATGAGGATTTTGAGTTTTTCTCATTTTGGTGGTTTTAAACTAAGTGATGGCCAAACAAAACGAGCAATTTCAAGGCAATAATTTGGTCTCTTGTGAGGATGTTTTTGAGGCCTTTTTTAGAAACATTCGTATGTCTACATTATTCAACATACTAGTGCATACTATGTTTTTTTCTGAAATTCTATACTACGACTATTCAAATTGTTTTCTATTTACTTTGTTTTTTTCGACCTACTGTACTATGATTTTTTTATGCCTTTTTTCAACATAGAACACTGTGACTTTGTTCAGTGTATTAACCGGGTTATGACCTTTTTTGACATACTGCTCTATACTATGAATTTATTTCTAAAAAAGAAGTTGACATATTATACTATGACTTTTTTATCAAAACGTTTTTAAACAAAATAAACTGACATATTATGAAAAAAAAACTATTTTGTTTTACATCTCATAGTATTTCTTTTTCATAGTATACTATGACTCTTTTTTATTAAATACCATACAATTATTTTTAAAATCTTTTTTTGTGGCATACTATACAATGTTTTTTAAATCTATTTTTTTCTTAGCATACTGATAATCACCATTCCTTTATTTCGATTATTTTTTGTTTTTAAATTAACAATACTACTACATTTTTTCGATGTACTATACTTTGACTCTTAAGACATACTGCATAACTTTTTTATGCCTATGTTGTAAATGTACGGGTCAATAGAAAAGTAACTTTTGCAAATATGTTTTGCTGAAGGCTCATGTCATAGTATAGTATGTCGAAAAAGTTAAAAAAAGAAAAGTCAAAATATAATATATCCAAAGAATGCTTAAATAAGTCAAAGGATAGTGAGTCATGGCATCATTTCTTAAAAAAGTCAGGAAACATCATATAAAAGTGTGTCCAAAATATGCCAAAAATATCATAGTATAGTATGTCAAAAAAATAATATGTCCAATTGTTTAAATCAGTCATAGGATAGCCTGTCTAAAGCAGACATGTCATAATTTCTTGAAAGAAGTCCGTAAAAGTCATAGAAAAGTGCGTTAAAAAAAAAAATCATTGTATAGTAGGTCGCTAAAGTAAAAAACAAAAGTCAAAAAATAATACTTCCAAAAAAATGCTTAAATCAGTCATAGGATTGCCAGTCATGGCACAATTTTGTCAAACTGTATCCAGCACTGGAATTTTCTCTACAGTTCTTATTTGACTACTTGACTAAATACCAACGCCTTGTCTTGAAAACCCAGTGTACATCTTTGCATAAGATGGTCATCTTATTTGACATTCTTTAATTCAGACAACTCTGAGCTGTTTATGGCACATACACCTGCAGAATATTAGACAAGAAAATTCTTTCACAGACTTAAAATTTATTCAGTCTTTGTCTTAGTTTTTGTCCTGAGCACACATACATGCATTCATCAAACGCTCATGTTTAACTGCGAAGTGCTGCTTGAATAAGATTTCTTCTCAGACAGAATTAGCTCAGGTAAGGAGGGAATAGTTACCGTCTGCTGTGTCTCATCTCCATAATGTTTGCGTATTCTCAAGTAGTTGGAAATGCAAAATGAAACATAATTATGTTGTACTCCCGCTGACAACTGATCTGTCACCGAGCGCATTAGATACATGTCTGTGTGAAGAGAGAGTGTGGGTAGAAAAAAAGAAAACTTGGCTCATCTCTCAGGCTGTGATGAGGCAACTTACCTGGAGGTTGTAAAAAAACAAAAACAGGAATAAAATAAAGTAATACCTGCCACATACACACAACTGTACCCCTAACCTCATTAGCCGAACACACTTACCGTATCTCATTCCTAGCTGTACCATCCCAACCAAGACAGATCTCTCACCCTCAATACAAAGCGCAATTACACCAGACCAGACAAATATAGCATGGGGGTATAATCTTTCTGAATCACCTGGAAAGTCAAGAAGATAAAAAAGCTGCCCTTCTTTATAGCTGCAGCGCTGGTGCCTTGTAAGGAACTAGGTTGGCCTCTTTCAGCATGTTTACTTGCAGCCAAGTACAAATTAACCTCCACAGATCAACAATAAACCTAATTAGAGTTGTGTTCTGCAGCACACATCTCTAAACACAGATCACAGCTTGTTGAGAGATGAATCTCCATCTGTCTGGCTGCACACTGGGAGGAGGAGAGACTCAGAAGATCAGTCCCAAGATCGCAAAATGAAGCTGTGTGGGTTTCTGTGCGTGTGTGTGTGTACACACGCAGGAAGATAGTGAGAGAAGCCTGTGTGTCCACAGGGTTACTTCCCAGTGTCAGTCTGTATTTTATGATGTCATGCTGCAGCAGGGAAGTCGGACATGGCACATGCAGGAAGAACACGCCATTGGATTTGGGCATGTTTGAAGAGGAGGGGCATAACGCTAAAGGGCTGAGACAGGAACAGCTCTGCCCTGCCATTTGACACTCACTCCTGGGACTCAGGCAGACAGACAGGGAGGGAGGAACACATGGGTGTGGAAGCAGAAGTTGAAACACTATCTCACATAATGAAGCGCACACATACACAGTTCAATTTTCCCACATTTGCTACACTAAAATAAAATATGGTCTCACATTGAGTATTTATTATAAACCCAGATTGCTTATAACGAATCAGGCACAATGCTTGTTTTTTTCTTTTCTTTTCTTCTTTTTTACTGTATTCAATATGAAATCCACAGAACATGTTTCCCTGGTTATCATATTAAATCCTTCTGTATCAAATAATGAACAAATTATTGAATTTCTAGGCTTTCTTTCCTCTTTTGCCCTCAAACTGGGCCTAGGAAATCTGTAGTAACAATGGAGATTTTAAGGTCTGAACAATGATTAAAAAGAGCAAATCTTCTGGATATGTATTTTCCGACTCTGTAGTAATTTCCCTAAGCTGCCATTGGACATGACAGCATTATCACTTTGCCTTTGACACCATGCAGTATAGAGCAGTGGGGACACCAAGGTCCAGATATGTTGCCTTTATAGGTAGAAGCTGTCCCATTCATCATGTGCTTACACCTAGAGCTCTCTGTAATCCCTGTCCATAAGTCAGCGTGGGGCAGGTATCTTCTACCCTGTCACAAAGTAACTGAAGATGTTATTTTAGACCCAAGTATTTGGAGAAACTGAAGGTGAAGACTGAAAAGAAAAAAAAGGAAAGAAATATTTTACTACATATATGTTCTATGATATGTGTAAGTAGGTAAATGCATAAAGACATACATGCAAGACAAAAAGACAAAGTATCTTTCAGAAATCAGTTTATATAACAAAGTGGTTATTATTTAGTATCATATTCCATTACATTGTCTATGGAAGGACAGTGTGCATAACCATTTTGTTTTTTTCATGTTCTTAAGGATACAAATAAACTTAAATTGTTACAAATATAAATGTTTCTTAAGACAATAAAACATACTCAATGACAACAAATAGGGTAGGCCGGGATATGGCAGCTTACACATCATGGTCAGACAGGGTTTGTCAACAGTTATGAGCGCTGTTTGTTGATTCAGCCGCAGTTGGTCTTCCACAAATCAATACAAAGCACTCACAAAGTAGGAAAGACTTGGATATGTGGCCACTGGAACTATTTACAACAAGAAATACTTTGCAAACAGTTCTCTGTTAGTGGCAATGTCGTATTCAAACATCTTAAACAACTCCAAAATATCCTGTAGGGTAACGTGCACAGTGTAACTTAGATTATTTCTTTTTAATTAAAGCACTTGCCACCAATCACCACCAAAATGGCACCTTTTACATTTTTTCATACCCCTGCCTCCTCATTCTTACCATAATCAACCATGAGCACAAGTCATATCACCGGTTCAGGTTTGTTAGTCACAATCTAAAAGACGATGGGATGATCGGCCCAAACACAAAGAGGCCTGTTTTTCACACTAAAATGACGGAACAATTCAGGTTCTTTCACCCAAAACACTCCTTCTGTTTTCTATACAAACACATAATTCTGATTACCATCAAGAGGGAGGGGGAAGGGGGTACACACGATCACTTACAGGGGGGAGGAATGTTGTCATTGTAGAAGTTTCCCTTATAGTTGACAGTTGTCTGTGCTACTTTTAAGATTAATTATTTGAACTTTCTTGTTTTCAGCCACTGCTTTCTTGCCAGCCATTTGATCTATTAATTGGCAACAAGCTCCTATTCAGTTTTGGCTTGCGTCAATTCTTCATTGCGATCACTGTTGCAGGAAAGATGTATGATCTGTAATTTGTACAACTGCTAACACCGTAGCACTCAGCTCATTACGTTCTACAATGGCATCATGACACTTTCTTTTCAAAACTCCAAATAAATTACATTTTAAGAGATTTTTAAGTGTTTTAGATAAAAAATACTACATGACTATCATTTTGTAATCACATCCAAATCTCCTAATTTGAACGACAGCGCTAAATGGGTCAATGAATATTAAACAATGTTTCAAATAAAAAAAAATCTAGCTTTTATGTCTGAACTATCTTTCTCATCCTTTGACAAAAACATACCCTCCCTTTGATATACAAAACCAAATAAAAAGACAGGATTTTTCTGTCACTGTATGGTGAGAAAAAGGAAAACAAAAAGTTGGCACATTAAAAAAAAATCTGATTTGATTTAATAATCAAGAAAAAGTTTTCAGTCAACCACAAATCACGGGTTGTTGGCATGGACAGTATCCAATCAGAAAGTGAAAATAAACACGTCGCATGTAGCAGACATCGGTGTTGATGGACTGATATTCAGTACTTTACTAAACTGTACAGATGGTGGTTTTGAGAACATAGGGTGAGCTGTGATTAGAAAAAGGAAATCACTGCCTGTGATGGCACATCTCTATCTCTGCTGTTTACAATGCACTCTTAAAACTCCTATCCACGCAGAATCCCTTAAACGGAAACCTAATTTTCCATGCTTTCTCTGTGCGACTGCTTGAACCTTATATTCGCAGGAGAATTATTGTCATCTTAAATATGCAGGCTTCTCGGAGCATTGTGGATGCACCCTGAGCTGAGCTGATGTGTAAAATTGCATTTTTAGGAGCATGCAGGCCGGGAGAGGAGGCATCATGAAACAGACACATCACAAGCAGCAGTGGCAGATTGTTTAAATGAAAAATCTCCATCTATTCAGCCCAGGAGTGAAGCACACTCAATCCTATTTTGCCTGGGTTCCTGTTCCGATTACTGAGCTGGCATAGTACACACACACATACACACACACAAACACACAATGACTAAAGCCAGCGCTATGGTATTATTAAAGCAACTTGTGTTATGGTAAAAAGGGTCACTTATGCTGTTAGTGCTGGGGAATTGCAGAGAGCATTTGGAGACTCAATTGCTAAGACAAGCATCATCTTGTCTTCTGTGCCCCTTGGTCGATTATTCTGGTCGTGCCCACTCTCCATGTGGATTCAATGGTTGTTTTTAGTAGCATCTGCTTACATCTTAGGGCAGTGAGGGGACAGGGCCGCCCTAGGCATGAATGTATGAATAAATAGTTCACAAAACTGTGTGACAGTGGAACAAAGTTTTAACTATTGTGTACATGAACATCAGCTTTTTATTTCAATGCTAAACGCTTCATCAGTATGAATAAAATATGTCCTTTTGTTCATATACAGTATAAATTTACCAATGGAAATATCTTCTGTGATTATTGTAAAGCTGCTTAGCCTTGAATATATTAATTACACGTCTGTTCGAAATGGTAATTTTGTTGAACAAAATGTGTTCATATGACACAATATGTTTAGCTTAGCTTATTTTCATTTATTTGAAACAGGAAAAAAAAATCTGCTTTGGGAATTCTAAGTAGAGGGAGCTTTTCAGAATTGGTCTCCAAACAAATTAAATTATTTTCAGAGCCTTTATATAAAGGAAAAAACATACACAGATTGAAATAGATTAATATTCAAAATGTTATAATACTTTTGTACAATCCGTCACGTGTGACAGGAAAGATCATAGGGTCACGTTAGCCCCTCTAGGCAGTTAGATGCATTTAGAAATGTGTCATTCTCTCACGTTAACAGCAAAAGCGACCTTGGGACAGAGATCGGCACCCGAAGGCATTGGTTAGATATTACACAACTAAAAATAAAATGCATCATGTCAAAATGGGGATTACAGTTTTAACATCCATGAGTCACATGCGATGAAATATAAGCGCAGACAGGGGCCGGCTCTTAGGGTTTTTAAGGGATATGTAATGAAATTAAATGATTCATGGGCATTCTTTGTACATTTACTTGTAAAAGTAGTCTTGATGTTGAAGGAGGGATTGACAGAAACAAAAACATGTTAAGCAATGTTCTGGGAAGAGTTCAGCAGAAGAAAACGTTAACAGGTTGTGGATTTGCCAACATCGGTGTTCTCCGTCTTGCATTTAAAGACCAGCTGGTCCGTTGACCCATTGCTGAATGTACCGTGTGTGGCATGATTTTAAGGATGAGTTGCAGTCCTTCTTGGCAGAATGTCTATTTTCAAAACACTGCATGTTTCATGTCAAATATGTATGTGAACTGTAGTATAGTAGTAAAAAAGGATTAGAATTAGACTTAAAAGAATCAAAAATGGATTCCCAAACAAAGAAAACTTTGCATTGAAAAATGCAGCAGCCTTTAAAATGTCATTCTTTTTATGAATCAAAACCATCTAGAGAGGACATGAACAGTTGGAATGATGAGAAAGTGTTGAATAAATATGTAAGGCGTCAGATGAACAGCATGGAAATGAAAAGTCTCAGTGTGATGTACTGTAGATGCTGCAGTTCTGTGTGAATTCTTTAGGCATTTTTGTTCCATACTTGGTGCTCTGTGTGTATGTGTGAGGGCTTTTGTGTGAATGTGTGTGCGCTACAGTGAGGGGTAGTCTGTCCCTCCTTCAGATGTCTTCCAAGTCTCCACCTCGCAGGCCTCTTTGGCACTTATCTAGCGTCTTGTGGTAGGCGCGGGCGATCATCGAGCTTGGTGATTTGTGTTGTGGCGTGAACGAGACCTTTCCAGGACTGCGCGGCGGTTGTCTGTGCAGAAAAAAAACAACCAAAAAACAAGAATCAGAGATAGTGGCTGAGAAAGAACCAGACAGTGATGTTACATGGATCCTTACTGGCATGCAGAAAGCTCAACTAAATGAAAGACTGCATAGAGAAACTAAGGGAGGCAGAGAAAAGAGATGGAGGAGGAGAGAAGAAACAACATGAAGTAAATCCAGGCTGATTGAGAGTGGAGCAGCAGGGGACGACGGAGAAACAGAAGAAGCTGCTGGAGTTGAGGTGCTTGTGTCTGGTGTCATAGTAACTACATTCAGCTACTGATCCAGGCTTCCACTCAAGGGCCCCTCATCTCCTCTCAAATGACAAAGTAAATGCATACATGCAGACACACGCACAGCCAGGTAAACAAGTGGGTACAGAAGACTTGGGGGACTATATATACGGTACATACAGAGCACAGACAGGTAATATAGACAGTTATGCAGTCAGTCAGAAAGATTCTGAAACATGTTAGGAGACCAACCAATGATATGAACATTCTAATATAATCCAAGAAGCAGATCAAATTTAATCTGAAGTGAAAAATAACTTTTAAAGTGGCAGTGAATGTTTCACTGCGTTGTTTGTGGTCAGAAAGCACTTTGGTGTTTTCTCAGTTGCCAGTTCTATGACAGCGTCATGCAAACACTGCTTCCTATGCTATCCAACCATGTCTGCCCAGAAATGCCCATGGCATCCACTGGGCAGCCAGGTGGCATGTGTTGCTGGACAGAACCAGGAAGCATAGCCATGGAGATGACTGCAGGTACACCCACACAGGACTCCCTGGTGTTTCCAAGCGTGCTGTCACCACTATGCCCATTACTCAGTGCCAGCTGTAGGGTGCCAGGCGTCCTGGGCTGGGCGTTGTTTAATGGCATTTGCTCCATCCATCATGTCAGGTAATGAGCTGAGAGTGACTGTGATGTCTAAGAAAACACACACACACACACACACACACACACACACACACACACACACACACACACACACACACACACACACACACACACACACACACACACACACACACACACACACACACACACACACACACACACACACACACACACACACACACACACACACACACACACACACACACACACACACACACTCCCACCATTACAGTACAGAACAGAAATCCCTCCTTCTTCAGATTGGATAGAAAGCATCATGCAGATGGTGCACAGGAGGAGAGAGGGAGAAAAAGGGAGGGAAGGAACAAACACAACGAAAGGAAGACAGATCGAGATGTTTATAAAAAGGGTTCCGTATTCTCTGCTTCTTTCAGATTAACATAAGTAAATATACAGCAGGTGATTGTTAAAGCTAACATGTCCCGCAAGCGTGTCCAATAACATCATCACTCCTTAACCATGCACTCATTTTTTCATCCAACAAGCAGGACCTATACAACTGTACAACCATCCCTGCCAATCATTTGCAAGTCCATTTGCTGTAACCTAATTTCTGAGCAAGCAGTCCCCTTTAACCCTCAGTCTATCAGAGGAGCATAAAAAAGAGAGCAGGAGGATTACATGCCCTCTGTCTGTAATGCGGGGTCATCTTGGGCTACATCCATTACTGTTAATAGGATGGGAAAAAAAGACAGTGGAAAGGATAAAAGAGAAGACTATACAAAAGAGACAAAACAAATTGGGAGACGAGTAAAAGAAAGAAAAACGAACAATCCACAAACAGATCTAAAAAACACAACTACTGGGGGTTTGAATGCAGGCTGCACTAAAACTATTTTTCCAGTTAAGTGTTACAACATAAACACACTTTATATACAGAATACCAATCATTAACTCAACCTCTGAAAAGGTGTTTTCATTCATATTTGAATAAAACATGATTTATATCAAGTGATTTGATAACACTAAACCAACCAACTATCTGCACCAATGTAACGTATTATGTTTAACGTTAGTCATGATTTATATTGGAGGTGTATTGATACATGAGATACATCTGCATTTAGAGCACACATGTATTTTTTTTTGGGTATGTTAATTGAAGAGACAGACATGTGTTTGCCATGCAAACTGAAAACAATGCAGACCACTTGTTGAAACTCTACAGAAACATGTATAGCAGTCCATGTTTTTGTGAAATAACAAATAAAAACTGCCCTTCTCGGGGGTTGTCTAAATGCACGGGAAAGCTTGCGTCAAACACTTCACAAAACGTGAGAAAAACTTCCAGCAAAATGCATCTCCCATCAGAGGATCCTCGAACAGAGGTGTTTGGCTTCTCATAACGACTTTTCTGTTCCTATCTTCAGGTGCATAAAAGCCCATCTTTTCCCACCCCACATCAATCTATCACAACAATTGAACAAACAGCAGCCATTTCTACTGGGAGAGAAACATTACTACTAGCCCCTACTGAATTGAATGCTTCAAAAGCGCACACACATACAGACAGAGAGGGAAACAATGTAAGACTGGGGGATAGGAGGAGAGATCCACACAAAAGACAAACTCTACAGTTATTTGGAGCACTGATTGCAACTCTTTCTACTCGCATTGGTTTTGATGGCTTCTTTACCTGTTTCTCCCAGCGGAAACGTCTTTCCGA
>NC_139831.1:10263108-10283716 GCF_963691815.1 Echiichthys vipera
TACACAGAGCTTTTGTTTCAGCTGATGTGTTAAAGTTTGGGGAGAGTTGACTTACTTGTATGTTTTATCTAATTTATTATATTGATATATCCAGTTTTTCCTCATTCTGCTCTGCCAATATTTTTTGACTTCTCATGGTAATAAACACGCTACTTTCAAAGACGACTGCATATGGCGTATAGGTATACTTAGGTTTAACTGTACAGTAGATCACTTTATCTGTCGACAGTTTTTTTTAGTAAGTATCACCTAAATGAGAAGTGGGTATAAATGTCAGGGGATCTGAGAGTGAGGAGGCTGCAATCCGCTGCTCGCAGTGTTTTGGTGTGTTTTCTAAGCATGCCAGACAGGCAGAGGCGATCAGATGTAGCATGGATAAACATGCTGAGGCAAGATACTGAAATACTCTCACTCCGTTATCCCTTATGTCTCACATTTGACTCTTTTTCGATGTCGTTCTCTTGCCCTCTCCTACTTTTACCTTTTTAATTACCCTTATTACTGACATTATCTCAAATATTTACTACAAAAAGCCGACCACTTGTGATTTGTAAACACCCAGGAAGCACAGACAGAAATCTAAACACTGACAACACATTTTAACATGAAATGGACACTGATTCTCATAGTTCAGAGTTGCTATTGCCTCAGATTAGGCATACGTGTATACAAGTTCACGTTCCTACTCGACATTTTGTATACAGCATTTAGAGGAAAAGTGAGTTTAACTGACAGTCTGTTGAGATAAATGGTAATAGGGAGAGGTTCGCAGAGAGCAGGGTGGTCATAACACATTCAATGGGATTTGACAGAGGAGGGATGTGGTTAATCTTTCCATGCTTCTATCACCACTCTATCTCAGTGAGTACTGTGATGTACATACTTGGCAAATGTTAGTGACTGACCCAGATAGTGAATACAGTCATTCTTTCGTCCACCAAAAAGCCTCTCAACTCTTTCTTCACTGGATTCTATTTACAGTAAGTTCCAGACTCTTTTGACAAAAAAGTTTGACAACATCAAAAAAATGGCACCAGGGCTGATTTTCTTGTCACCCAGGGTTTCCAACCCCCTTTTTTATCGCCATTCATCCAGGTGTACCCAGCACATGTGCACATATTCACATAATTCCACTTAACAACCCCACTGAAAAGAACTTGGTCTGAGAGTAATGTCTCTTGACTGCTCTGCCCAAAATATGTCTCAGGAAAGTATGATTTCACTGCAAATGTTCATAGACAAACACAAGGGAAGAAAAGTAGTAGTTCATCTCCCCAATTGGTAAGCTTTGACAGTCTCTACCAGGGACAAAACAGCAGGAGGGAAGAAAGGAGGTTTTCAATGTTTTTGTGCAGGTAAAACCTATGTGTACTATGTGCACTTTAAGCTCTGCATGAATCTATATGTGGGGTAATAAAAAAGAAAATCCATCCTTCTCTTTGAAGCTCAGCTAACATTTGTCATATTTTTGATTGAAAACAACAAGCCTGACAGGCTACAGGCAGCACAGATTCCTCATTGGGCCCTTAGGTTCAGAAATCTTCTTCAAATATCTCTGCTGAACTTGATTCCTCAGTCACTGAACAATGGCTCTTTGCATTTTGGGATGCAGCATAGGCACACAGCCCAAATGAACGGTTATATGAAAACACTTTTTACGATCGATCAGTGCCTGAGGCAAAACTCCCATTCATGATTGTCATCTCAGCAGTTAAGTTTCAGGAGGTGAGCTTCAACCTAAGACTAACTGTGAAAGAAAACAAATATTCTCTGGAGTAAATGTCTGAACTGTTAAGCACTGCACACCTGTTTGCCTGCGGTTTAAGTTTACTTTTCACTCTGACATTATCTCTTTACTTTGGCACAACGTTTAAGTATACAGTGTAGCTTATACAGTATGTCTATTGGTAATAGGATGTGCAGTACATTATGTATTGTACAGGGAGCAGTAGCTTTTCCTTTTGCAGATAATTTCTTGATGAATCAGGTCATTGTAGCTCTAATTAACGCCTTAATTTGCTAAGTCTACTTTATGCATGGAGGGCCACTAAAAGTGTCAGAATATGTACACTAGACTGAAGCTTTTGATTTGGGGCTTCACCAGCAGCCTGAGACTTTGACCACAAGGCATAAAGGCACCATGGAGAGCACAGATGGGGCCTGCAGCAAAGGCCTGTGTTTCACAGGCCTGGGCCAGGAGAGAGAGTAATCCATCAGGCCAAGGCACTCTGGTGCCTAGGGGGTGCAGTCACTGACCCTATAAGACTGATTGGGCCTCTGTGGGAGGCCAGACCCCCTGACAACATGGACATCAGTGTCTGGCTTGCTCCACTGAGGCTTGATCTGAACTGGACTGAGCCAAAGCAGTGACCTGCTTCTGTTTTAATTCTTTGGAGGGAGCTATCTAGATCGCAGATAATGTTCTGCAAAAAAAATGTGTGAAATACATTTTAAACCTTTTCATTATAACTTATGAAATAACAAATTTAGTAAACACCCACTCTCAAAATAGGTCAACCTTCTACCGTAAAGAATTCATAAGTCCTATTCATGTATTGTCATTTCATATCCGCTGAATGTTATTACTATAATTACATTGTGCCATAGTACAGTGTAAACTTCAGATGAAGTGATAGGAATCTAATTACTTTATTCATGATCTTCTGAGCCGACGAGGTCAGAGACATCAGCAGCCACACGAGCCACTGGAACATGCGGCAGCCAAGGCTAGCCACATGATTGACAGGTGAACGAGTAAACAGAGAGATAGTTAGACAAATGGAAGCTAAGATATAGTTTGACAGACAGATGGGAGCGTAAATGGATGGTTTGGCAGCATGATAAGGTAAATAGGCTGATGTATCACAAAACAAATGTGGGAGGAGGAAGGAAGAGAAGAAAAGAGAAGAAAAGAAAAGAACGCCTGCCTGCAGACAACAAAAGATAGAAAGCCAGATAGTCTGATGAACACAGATGGATTGTGTTGATACACAGGGAGGTGGGGCAAGATCGATAGATTGTTTTATTCTATTTGTTTGGCAAACTGGAGATTTGATGTGGCTGGTATCAAGGGGATCTGCTTCTGACGACGCCAGGCATGACTGTTACAGATGGCGAGATAGCGACACATCTCAATCTTTGGCTAGTGTGCTCAGTGCAGTCTATCTTTGCTGTAGTGCTAGCACCACTTTTGGTGTCATCACTTGTAAATGTTATCAAAGAGACAGTGTGTGCAATGTATCATTTCCTATAAATTCTTCTCCTTACGAAGGATTTCAGATGTGTGCTGAGTGTGAATCACCGGGTGAAGTAAGGTGTTAACCCCTGGTACTGACGAGGAGCTCGGAGACAATCAGGTCTGGGTGTCTCAAAATGGAGAAAGAGTAGGATTCTTTGCTTCTACTCAGAATCGAGAAAAACAAAATGGATGCCCTGACAACCCGACGCCTCATTACTGCTGCATGCGTTTATCATGTCAAAATGGAAGACAAGGGTATGTGAAGTTTGGAGGCAAGGGCTCTCCTAGTTAGAAAGGTGGCTTTTCTCTGCGGTTGCTTGAGGGACATGGGGGTGCACTTCAACAGCCTTGATGAGTGTTGCAGGGCTTATAATAGACAGGAAGGGCCCAGAAAGCATGCCCTTTAGAGGTGCAGCATCTCTCACTGTCTGACAGCTTACAGGGCCTAGGCTGCACAATGACACCTTCATGGTGCTCTCACGATGACACACAAACACACTCACAGGTGCATAATGTTCAGACACACAAATAAATTTGGCAGCACAAGGGCAGAATTACACACTAACATACAAAAATGCATGCATGCACACACTCACGGTCAAACACGCACGCACACACTCACGGTCAAACACGCATGCACGCAGGCACGCTCGCAAACACACACACACACACACACACACACACACACACACACACACACACACACACACACACACACACACACACACACACACACACACACACACACACACACACACACACACACACAACACACACACACACACACACACACACACACACACACACACACACACACACACACACACACACACACACACACACACACACACACACACACGCACACACACGCACACACACACACACACACACCAATCCATTGGCGATGTGTAGATAATACCTGACAAGTTGAATCTCAGCAGCATCCTGACAGTATTAATACTTATAAAACAAGTCAGGCTATAAAAACACCCCACATTCACTCCAAGAAGGGAGTTATGGAAACAAACATCTGTTTGTGCCATGTTAAGAAAGCACTACAACTCCCTCACTATAAACAAAAAAACAGCTAAAGCCCCATCTCTAGGAATAGGGTTAGATTTCTGTCAAAACCCCATAGTAGGTGAACAAGATAAGTAACCAGAGGTAGTTGTTTGATGAAGAGTTTGCAGTATGTGTCAATCCAAGAACACGAGGAAGGGGAGCACTGTCCATCAAGCTGTTTTTTAAAAAATATCCTTCTTCCTATAAATATTGCACTGTATGCAATTTGGAAAGATATACCTTTCATCCCACCCCACACAATTTGTTTTTTTTCTCCAATATTTTATTGATTAATATATTGTATTGCTTAATAATAATTTGGTGTGGGTGTTGATGACTGAGTTTATAATAACTCAATAAATGAATATGTAAATGCCTGAAGAAAGAAAAAGCACCGGTGCAGAAGTTACAGTACTGCTGAACACATCGCATTAATAAATTACTATTTCTGCATCTGTGTCTCATTAACATACTGTAATAAACACTGATCATTATATAACTATCTTTACAGTGACTCCATCAGATTGAGATGTAGAAGTCAAAAATACAGTATAGTTTAGACTACAAAGTGACATATTTGTCATTGATGGCCCAGTTCAATAACAACTTCCTCAAAGAGTCTGCAACTGGTTAGACATCTGCTACAAGTTTTCCAGCAACAATCCAATCCGGCATTCAATCTCAGGATTCTTTAGGACCCCTCACTACTGATGCCTTACCCAAGTTAATAAAACATGGTGTTGTGTGTTATTTATTTATTAATTCCCTTTTTGATGTGTCCCAGCGCACAGTGAGAGTGGTGGTGGAGATCACAGAAGGCTTTACAAGCCAGCAGCCGTGCTCTCTCCTCCATGCCATCATCATCAGACCCATTTGGCCATGTGAAGATGCTCCCTTCTGTTCACATGGGGGAGGGGGTGCAGGGTGGATGTGCTTCCAGAAAGACTTTTCACTTTCTTTTTTATTATAAATCATTCATACTAGGAGATGCTCCCTCATGTACACAAAACACCACAGCCCTTCCTGTGATGCGCTACACTTTGCTACCTTCATGTTTTTGCTTGTGCATCGCCTGTGTGGCTGTCAACACGAGTTTCTGTATACAAGACTTATAGTAGAAGTAGTAGACACATAACATATATCCATACTGTCTCTACATGTAACTTTTAAATCAAGTTATTGGAAACTTCTTTGAAATTCGCCATCATTTACTAATGAAAAAGCATCAGAATCCTGTCAGTTTCTTTTGATATGTTTTGTAATGGTCCTTTTCACAGGAAATGAATTTCATTTTTGGACTTCAAAAGGTGATAAAAAGCTTTAAAAGAAAGATAGCAATTTATTCACCTCTCTAAACAGGGTGGTAGATGTGGCTGTGCCTTGACTGATAACCTCACTTGCAGTCATGTTTTAAACACAAATTAATTGATCTATCTTTCTTAACAATATCTGACAGTCACTGTTTATAAGAGCTTTGTGGTATCCACACTGTGAATGTAGCATGTGCATTTCTACATTTATGTGTGATTTAGTGAATATACTGTACATTATGGGCATATACACATGCGTGGCTTTTTTTTTTTAACCGTCCGCAGGTTCACTACACATACCCACAGACCTTCAGACTTCTCAGGCGACAATAGATTCTGTATGAATGAAAAATGTATCTATCCTCTTCACTTATTCATCAAGGAGGAAGATTTTTCTGCAGGGATGCCCTCCAGAGATGTGGCGCTCACATGCCAGGCGGCCTGCCGCCACTTTACCCACAAGGTTTTCAATAAAACAAGCAAACAACACAATTCCAACACCTATAAATAAGTGATCGTTCCTGAATAAAGTGCTGTACACAGAACCCCTCACTGAGGCCACTCATCACACTTTAATGGGGCCCTGTACCGGCCAAAGTTATTTCTCTCCTCTCTCCCTCTTCTTTATCTTTCTCCAGCTTTGATCAGACTGCGGGAACAAAGTCAATGGACGTAGCTGAAATAGGAGAAGCAGAGTTACATTCTGATAATCATCATGCCATCACCTGGCTCAACACTGGTTAAGATACAACACAATGTTTTATGATTAAGAGGCTATCCATATACACCTTCCTCTCCCCTACACACAGGCACACAGAAACTCCTTGAGTTTCCATCCCAGTTATTTTCTCTCTTTCAGGAGACAGGTTGTTCACAGCAGTTTGAACATTTAGAGTGGTGCCTCACCAGATGCTTGGGCGTCTGTCAACGTGGTGCTATTGTTAGCTAGTTTTTGATAAGATTTACATGGCAGAAAAGCCATCAAATAAGATATACTACTGAGAATATGAAAAGGGATCACACCTAATCCGCACACCTGCGTCTTGGCAGCGCTAAGTCTCTTTTCTATCCAGACCAACACACACTTACACACGCAGTCATGCAAACTCCCACCCACGCCCACACAATCTGCAAACTTAGAGTGAAAATCTGTGGGTTACACAGCAGCTTGAGTCTGATTTAGATGTGGGTTTTCCTGGGGCTCAAAGGCTCACAATTATCATACTTTTCCAAAAACTAACACACATATAGTAGACGGCTCAAAATTGTGCACACACAGGAGCATTATCGTATATCGTGTCTTTTGGTCCCTTTGGGAATTTTACCTGCATTTTGGCTGGAGCAACCATTCAGTTGTGGTTCCTGTTGTTGTCTCAACCTTTGCTAATTCTGTGTCAAACTGTAAGTGGTGGCTTTAGGTTGTACTAGTCCAGAGATTTTCAAAGTGTGAGAGTAAAGGGATGCATTTTTCCCAGCTTTGTGTGAGGGAAGGCTCACAGTCTCAGTCTTTGAAAACCCCTGTACTTGTTTAATGACCTGATCTTGATCTCATTCTTAAGGTGAAATTTAAATGAAGACATGGATGCACTGAATTAATTTAGTTTAAGATTTAGTTCATGTGGCTCTTTTCTTTCTAGGACTATTTGCCTGAAAAGTCTGACTATATACTTTTTTTCTCTCCTCTCTCTCTCTCTCTCTCTCTCTCTCTCTCACACACACACACACACACACACACACCATAACTATGCTGATTAGAAAATAACTGGGTCACTTCTGCCCCAGCTAGTGGCACTTTCTGCCCTATAAGCCCCTTGGTTACCCAGAATCCCTTGGCATCCATGTCAGAGCCAGGGCCTGCGGCAACACACCTGTGTCCACACTTCTTCACTGGGATCAATTAGCATTAAAGTTTCAGAGCTGCTCTCCCAGTGTGGACATAGTGTACACCAGAGGGGTACATCCTGAGAACATCCACAGAAAGTGACTGACAGAAACGTGAAGGGAGAGATAGATTTGTAGACACGCCACAGCATTCTGAAAGACAGACACATACACAATCATTCCTCTGCTTAACCCTATACTTGCTGCATTCTTGGTACCGGTTCAAGGCCTAAGGGTGTTTTTTTGCGGAAGGACTGACAAAAAAATCACCACACTTAACAGAAACTGTTTCAATGCAAACTTCTGAAAGTTCAAAAGACCCATTCACACACAAACACAGACTGAATCATAGCACATCCACGAGAACACGAGCATGTGTTATATATTTAGGTGTGGCTGTACCTATATTATACGCCGGCTGCTTTTACTGATCACTCTTCCTCCTCCGTTCCACTGAATTGATCTCTCCGTGACTTTGCTAATGCTTTCTTCTCACACACTTAAACAAGCTAAATTAACTTTGACTATATAATTTACTCCTGGAGAAATATGGAAGAGTTTCAGTTGGATTCTGAAATATGGTAGAGAGGTAGAGAGTTTTTTTATTGTGTGTATCTGTAATTTTTTTTTTTTATTATCATGAAGCATATTTGGAAGTACCTATCTCATATCAAAAAAGAAAAGTGTCACCAGTGTTGCTCTAATGACACCTTATAATCTAAATCTAGTGTAAATAAAGAAAGTTTCTGCTCCCATTACCTGGAACTAATTACAGACACACCTGAAACTCCAGGTCCTGCTCTCATTGGAGGATTTTAAGACATTTGATAATAACTTGGAGGCAGACACATCAGGCTGTAGATATTCTGCATTTATGATAATGCTCGATTTTGATGTGTATTTGCTTTTTTACTTGTTATTTGATAGATTTTAATTGTATTATAGTCATGTATTTTATACTGGCTGCTCATTATGTTTGTCAGAAACCTTGGTAGTTGTGCTGCTGTCTGTCTCAGGGAAAAATCCTCCAGCCTCTCAAACGTGGTGTAATGGTTAAAGCTAATAACGCAGTAACATTAACGTTATGCGGTCAACAATAAACCTGTAACGTGAACCTGCCTTTAGCTGATATTAATAATTAACGAGTATTTCTCACGGTTTAACAGCGTTAGCCAGCAGATGGTGGCAGCCCCGACAAGAAAACACTTTTCAAAAATATGTAATTTAATGAACGTCAATCTAAAAATGTATCTTTCACAAAGATAACATTAGTAGCAAGCTAACGTTGATAGTTTATGCAGCTGAGCTTAACACAGACGTTACATTCTGTGATTCTTTTGTTTCGGCTGTACCTGAAGTTATTAAAGCCAAACAATAGGACAAAAAGTAATGTAACTGCAGCAGCAGGTGACGTGCTCTCTGTGTCATCTGAGTGTGGCCGCTCGCGGATCTCTGTGAGGAGATGAGGAGGTGGGAGAGAATGACTTTCTGCTCCTGATGTTAATGCTCCAAAAAGTACAAAAATAAAAAGATTGTTCAGGAACCTCAAATCTCGAGTCCCCATCTCTGCTGGACAGCCAGCTAGAAGTGCTCTACAGCAACACTAGGGGCTGGCGGACCTAATAGCTCTTCCTGCTAAGCGAACAGGAAGGAAATGGACAATGAACAGAATAACAGGGGGATTTGAATGGGACTTAATGTATCGATACTTGCGGCCAAAAAATGTATAGTTTCTGTGGAAACAAAATATCGGCTTATATTGCAGAATCGATAAAGTCCTACAGCCCTATTAAAACGCAACTGGACTCTAAAGGTCATCCGTCCAAAGGTTTTTGTTGATTTTCAACCTTTACTCTTTCAAAGTTCCGTACATGGCTCTAAACATCTTCTATATGTGCTTCTATCCTCCCAGTTACACTGAGGCTCTTTTTACATATAGTCCTCTTTAAACGATCCAAACTCAGTCCTCTATAAGTGGACCAAAAAGAGGACCAACACAGAAGTGACGCAGTTCTTCTTGCTTTCAAGTTGTTACTTCATATGAAAGAGGACTCATTCCTCTCCCTGGTCCACTTCAGCTCTGGTCAGACCTCAGTCCCCTTTCTGTTCACACACTAGTTCCTCTGGAGCTTCACTGCTTTGGATTATGGTTTGTTTTCTATTGGAACAAGATGGGTATATGTAATTTGACATAATTTTGGACCAGTATTATTATTTAAGGTAAAAAAAAAAGCTTAAAGACAAAGCAAAGACACATTTATGCATCAACTATTATAATCCAATACTATTCTGAAAAGGGTCAATCTGCAAAATGAATACTATTACTTTGGGTAGCCTATTTAGTATATATTTATACTAATATTTTAGTATTTTTACATGTTGAATGCAGGGCTTTTAACTGTGTGTTTAACTGTGTTTTAACAGAGTGGTATTGATACTTTTACCGAAGTAAAAGATCCAAGTAGCTTGCGTCTTCCACGACTGGTTACTATTGTTGTTATTGATTTATTTTCCACTGCTGTGGGCCAATTAACTGATGACGGTGATATCTGTGCTACAGTAGACTTGAGCTGCCGTGACAACACTAATGTAATGGATTCACAGTATCATCATGCATCAGTAAACCAGTGGCCAGCAAATATTCTAACAGAATGACTGGTAGATGATTCGTTGTCATTGGCGATATTATGTTCTGCTTCTGCAGGACATGAACATTGTAAAAGCTCTGTTTATAGTTTCTTCCGCGGACCAAACTACTCATCATCCACTAGTCTTGCTGGTGATAGCGGCCGGTTCTGTCTACTATTTTTTCTTTCGAGCCCTCGTCTACGGCAAGCCTAGAGGGCTAAAATACAATGGCAAAGGGCAAAGTGAACATGTGTTCACAATGCACAGGTTAAGCGAACTGCAACACAGACTTGAAGAGAACTGTACTCAGACCACCTCCCGAAGAGGTCTGAGTTTGGTTTGCTTCAGAGGGGTCTGAGTTCTTTTGGAGTGTTCACATATGTGCAGAAAATTCTGACTCATCAATCTGACATCGTAGAGGGCTGAAAACGGACCAAATGTGAAAACACCCTAAGTGTCACGTAGCTAGTCACCAGCAAATGGATAGTCAACAAGTTTAAAGTAGGGTTTTGAAGAGACTGAAGAGGCGGGGGTGGGGGGTGGGGGGGTGGGGGGTATGTCACTTTACACAAAGCATGGATGTGTCTGTTTGTCCCTGCCTGTGTGTGTATGTATGTGTGCCACAAAGGAAAAGAGCACTGAGGCCAGCTGTACCTGTGCTGCCTCGTGGTTGTCTCTTGACAATGCCCTTCACATCACAGCATGGACTTGGACGTTGGATCAGACAGAAGTGACCTCCATGCCACATCACCCTTGCAAGACACACAAACACATGCCTATGCACAAACAGACATGCACCAAATACAAACAGACAGATCTACACACGCCCGGTAACTCACTGGAATATATGGAGATGGAACACTGACTCTAAATAACAACTGCATTTTAGAAGCCAGGGAAGGCTTTTTTAAAATTGTTTTCGATGAAAGTGAAGTGTTTCGCTCATCACCGAGTGCCTCATTTTTTTCCACTCTATGCACCTCGCATTTTTGCAGGAGCGCCCTGAATGCCTTCGAGTTGTAAAAACTTCAATTTAGAGTAGAAAAGCGCCCATCATCACTTAACTTCGTAACAAATAATGGCTACATTAAAAACGTGTAATTCGGTGTTTGCCTATCAAGAATAAAAAAAGAAAGAACCGCAATAGGGCTCTGTCTGGTCGGGTATCTTCAACAGGAATGCGGTGTGACTCGCGTTTTGCAACCCACAAAACATACTCTGTCTAAACAGGGTCTAATGCATTCATATGGTACACGGCCACAAACTTCACACCACACTACCCCCGCTGGGCTACTTAGCTACCAACCCCCTTGTCAGACAGCTATCAATAGGGATGCCAAAAGAGCGCCTGCTAGACAGCAGGGGTAAACAGAATGAATAAAAAAGAGACTGAATCAAAGGCAGAGTTGGGACCCTGTTATTCCCCCCGAACAGGAAATCATTTGCTAGCAATTTGTGACTCATTCTGAAGCATTTTGTTTGGGGATGCTTGTGAGGCATATGTAGTGATGGGGAGGTGGGTTGGATGCAGTTGGGTTTGGTGGTAAACTTTGACTTAAATATTTAAAATGCAAAGCCATTTGTTCTGTACAATGCTGCTATTTCCAGAGAATTGTTTGCTAATCAGAATCTGTGTTGCATGTGTCAAACAGAAAGCAGTTATTGATGGGATTCAGTGCTTGCACAATTCAGTGTGATAGATAGGAAGTGGAGGAAGCACCGAGACATGCATTTTTCTCCCTCTGTAAATAATAAACAATAGACTACACTTGTGCCACTGTGTGGAATTCAGTAGAATGATTATTTCATTTGGCATCTTTTCTAAACTCCTCAGTCAGTACTGTACTAACATAGCCACCTTATTGAACTGATTAGCCTTATCTTAATCCCCATAAACACAATGTCAAGTCGCAAGTAAATCCATTTCCTCAACACTCTTTCCAACAGCGTCATATTTTCCTGGCCTCCCGTAGGCCTAATTGAAATTAAGTTAGGTGACCTTTGGAGTGCCTATAGGGACCTGCTTGTTCTACTAGCCCCTTACTATATTTCATTTTCTAGAACCTCATAAATCAGCCTGTTGAACTGGGCTGCAGTGATGGTCTCGACCTTTCTCATGACATTTCCAAATGGCCACATCCTCTACCTAGGATCATGGCACCATGGAAGGCACCGAACCATGGTATATGAAGATGAGAATTAACCACTGCACCAAGCACAGAGAAGAAAATACACCTGTGGCATTGGGGAATTGCACTGGGAATTGGCCTTGATTGTCAAAAGTGCTGTTCTGTGTGCACAGGCGTTTCTCGCTGAAAACACGGTGCAATCCACACACATTGTAAGAATGTGAAGAATGCTTTTGACTTTGAAAATATTCAGTGAAACAAATTAACAATACACATTGAGTGCTGTGAAAAAAACACTTTAGATTTTCTAAGGACAAAACCAAAAATAATGTTGGTGAAAAGAAAACAAAGTCTTATCATTGAGGCCAGGTGGGTTTACTTGTTCATCACTTACACCCTTTGAACAAGATCCTCATTGTACATTGTATGCAAATCTCCAATGGCAACAGCACAAAGTAGATTTCCGTTCTGTATTGCTGTGCATGTACTAACATTGTGTGTTTGTGTGTGTGTGTGTGTGTGTGTGTGTGTGTGTGTGTGTGTGTGTGTGTGTGAATGTGTGTGTGTACTGCAGGGAGAGAAGTAAAGGTCCACTTGTGACAAGACTAGTGGGAAAAGGAACATCTGGTGGACCGGCTGCTCCTCTGGTTAACATGCTCCTCCTCAGTGGCCCCCGACAACACACACCCAGGTACCACGTGCACACATATGCACACACTTACATATGAGCACAAACAAAGTCAGGTGTGAGTGCATTTGCATATGTGTGTACAAATACACAGTCAAGTTTCCTTTCTTGGCCTTCTTCTTATATACTTCATATAATCTGTAAACTTGCATAAATAACTGTCCATCACGTCAATAGACTCAACACCATTGTTATACTGGAGATAGGTATAAATAGAGGGCCTATCATTCATGGAATGATGCTAAAGAGCAACTATGTCCAATTCGCACCAGATGCTCTTCAGAGCCGAATTAAGCCTGCATTATTGCTGGTGGAAAATGTCATGTTATTGGCAAGGTGAACCATCTCCACTCCAACCCCTTCTTGATGTAGCTTAGCATGGATTTGTGCTGGCTCACTCCCATATCCACCCTGTAATCGACTAAAGACAGAGCCATGCCTTATTTTATCTTTCTCGCTCTGTTACTTATGCGTGCAAACACATGTACTTAAAGTCATTACTCATAACTTTGCTGAGCTTCAGTGAAATGTCATCTCCGCTGCAGTCATTGGAACACAGTGTCAATTAACAGTTCTTTTACCTTCCCTAACGTAAGTATTGTTACAGGCAGAGGTCACATTACCACTGAGTGTATGGTTGTGTAACAGAAGACAATGTCACTAGAATTTCATGAAAGGTTGAGTTACTTGATAGAAGTGGCAGCAGTCTTACTAGAATGATTGCTTACTGCCTCCAGGCCTGGCATTTGGCGCCCTAGGCGAGATTTTGGACTAATAACTCCGACCTCCCTTCACTCCCTTCCTCCTGACTCTCTCCATCCGTCACACACAAAAATTTGTTCTATGTCTGTGAGGACCAAATTGCATTTTTGGGGTCAAATCTTCCATTTAGAGTGCCACAACCTAACTCTCTGATAGTTCCTAAACCCTGTTCTTTCTCTTTAAAAAACCCAAATTAACTTGTAAGATGTTAAAATGTTTTTTCCTGCCCTTACTATCATCATGAGGAGAATTTGGTCCTCACAATGATAGTAGGGTTAGAGAACATGGACACAAACACATACACACCTAATCTCCAGCTTTTCTGCAGACTGCAGCCAGGTCTCAATGGAGACATAGTGGGAGGAGGGTGTTTGTGTGGCGGAAGAAAACTCCACCTCCTGAATGACCCTGCCAGGCTGAGGAACACTCAGCTGGTCTCCTGCCAGGCCCCCAGCACCCTTCCTTCACCAATCTATGTAATGGCCGTGCTAATGATGGTAAAGCAGCCAGAACCTCAGCAAGCAGTAATTTAGACACTGCTAACACTATCACCAATGCAGTCATTCCATAGCAATGCTATGCTCCTGATATCAGCCACTACGGTACCCAGTAGTTTCTTTGTTGCGACATAACAAAAGTAGACAATTAGAAAAAGAGCATGTGCAAAACACACTTTCAGATGAAAAAAATTGAACAGAAAATACCAATCTAGACGTATTGTAAGAGTTTACTTTCTCAGCTGTTTCTCACAGCTGAAAAAGGGAGTGTATTGATTTTCCCTTTCAGAAAAATAATACTAAAGAAAGGAACATAGATGAAAGCAAAAAAAAAAACTAGAGAATGTTATGGAGAAGAGGAGGGAGGGTGGAAGGCATCAAGGAAGAGGAGAAATTACCAAACACAAAAAAGCTTTTTGTGTTATCGATAAACAGAAGTGAATAGAAGTCTCAACTCCTGGAACAAGGGGCTATTTTTACACAGTGGCTGGCACTCATATGAGCTGGCATATGTGAAGTGATAAAACTGTTGGATATGCATCGATTTCCCTAGTATTGAACCACAAAACTAGTATTAGAGTAGCTTGAGCGCTGGCCTCCTGTAGCTGACCATCACAAACACCCTGTACCCAAATTGATGTATCTCACCACGGCTTCCCTGTGCTTATCCATCTTTCATCAATCATTTCCACCTGGGAATAGAAGTTTGTTTGTGTGCATGTGTGCAATTTTGTGTGTGAAGCTGCACTTAAGTCTTTTTAAAGACAGTGTAGTACAATAGTACAAGATGAAGGCACATGGACAGTGTTTGACAATGAGGAGGCATTAGGCAAAGGGTCTTAAATACAAGTCACGTTCCAGTGTTTAAATCACCTTTCGACCTTTAAGCTTTAGAGGTATGCCTTTGCCCTGTCAGTGGTCTATTCAGTAGGTGTTCTTTATTGCCGTATTCAGCATTCTTGGGCAACACCTAAGCTTATGATATTATCAAGCTGTGTTTAAGTCAGACAGTCATATTCCTTAATAAATATATAGTTTATAAAATTAATTATTTATCCTCAGTTAATTAAACACAACATACAATTTTTTTGTTCTAATGTAAGTGGCAATACGCTTTGTGAAAGTCATCACCTCAATCTCTGTTACTTTCTTGTATCAAAACATCTCTTCATGCTTTATTGCTTATTTAACCACATAATGTTCACTTAAATCACAGTAGCTCCTTTCAAGCAAATACATGAACATCTTTACTGATTAAAAATATAACCATGGATGCATCAGAGTGAGCAACTTAGACACATGCCGAGGTAAACCAAAATTGTCCAAGTAGCTGCAGCTAATTTGATTGGGATACATTTTGACAGGAAATCAACTTTTAATGAAGAGCTGTGTGGTGGGAGAAATTAGCCATTACCCTACAGAGCTGGCATAAAATGTTTATAAATGACAATGATGTTGGCACTGACTGTGAAGGAAGTGCAGAGCTTGGGGAACATACTGACGTTTAGGCTGTCAGAGAACAGGGCACAGACTTTAGCTCATCTATGGAGATAGAAAGAAAGAAAAGAAAGGGAAGGAGAGGAGAGGAGAGAGAGAAAGTGTGACAGAGGAAGAAAAAGGAGGAGTACGTGGGGGCATGTGAGAGATTGCAGTTATGATGTGCATGAGAGAGGGAGACAGTGAACGACAGGGCGAGAGAGTTTAAAAGGCACAGCGTCTGTTGGCTGGCAGGATGGACGGAGGGAGAGAGGGAAGTATGCGACAGCAGAGCGTGACAAGTGCGGCAGAACAAACCGGTGGTGACTCAGGGGCTCCTTCATTCACTACTGTGATAAGATCCAGCAGGACAGCCCACCATATGGGATGGCACAACTTATTCATCCAATCACTTGGAATACATACCAGACCAGAGGAGAGGGGATGGTGTGTGTGTGTGAGTGTGTGTGTGTGTGTGTGTGTGTGTGTGTGTGTGTGTGTGTGTGTGTGTGCATGTGCCTGAAGGATTCTTGAATATGACAGTAAATTAAAAGGGAAGTGGGAAGAACAAGGATTGTAATTAATCTACTAAAAGGCCAACAATTTTTGAACAGATATAAGAGGAAAAAACTGTCACTGGAACAACAAATTGCATCATAAAACATGCACCATTGCATGATTTGTTTGTTTGGAATTATAAAAACGGATCAATTAATTGAACTCCTTTGTGGCTACCATAAAATGGTCCTGTTAACAGCTTTCTTTTCACTGAAATATATCCAATTTACATCAAACTCTTGTCCTAGAAACCCAACCAGTTTTGTCTGCAACTTGATGATTTTAAAAAACATGAAAACAACACAATTAAGTAGGGAATTCTCAGACACTATAATTTGTTGCTGTCTCCCCATACTCTAAGATTATTTGCTTATCCTCTTAAGAAAAATAACCTAACCTCTGACTCTGTCATCCAGATGACACATTAAAAAGAGTCAAAGACATTAAAACAAATTATTAAATAAATGCTTCTGAGCATATAACGTTAAGATAATCACTTCTGTCTTTTCCGGGCCTCTGTTAAATGCAGATTAAGGCTAAGCTCTGAAAGGTGAAGGGCCTGGCAAATTGAGCCCCAACACACCAAGCACAGGAATAGAAACAGACATAATCTAACCAGAGCCAGATATTTTTGTGAAGAAAATAATGTTTCTACCCGGTTGGCAAGAGGCGTTGTAAACCCTTTTATAAGGGACCTAAACTACACAGTGCTTCACTGAAAGCAGAACCAATTTGCTTAACTTCACAACATGCAGGGGCCCTCCGATAAAAGTGTCTGTCCTATGCCGTGGCTGGCACAGATATTGTTATCCACTTTGTTCCTCAGCCAGCTTACTCGATTTTTTGCGAGACAGATAGCAATCGTCGTTGGTTAATGTAGGGATTAGACTGGAGGTGTATTGTAATCACATGCTTCTGGGGTAGCAAGACAGTCATTTGGGATATTGGAAGGCAAGATGGTCCAAGATCTACCTTTTCTGTGTTATCTAAACCAAGGCTTTCTTGGAAATCCCTACAGCAACACCAATTAGGAATGGGTTTTTCCGTGGTACCCACATACATTTAAACCTGCACTGATCTGGGAAGAATTATGTAAAAAGGCAGAATCTTCAAAACTTTAAGCTCTGCTAAGTTTATGTTCGCATATATGTGGGTAATATTCCTGAAGACCAGGAGTAAACGACTTCACCAACATCATTTAAAATATTTTAGTAGCATATTCTCTCATAGCAAGGAATTGGCAGTATGAACGTGTATACATTTTGTCACAGTTCCTGTTAACAACCTCCGATGTGACACAGAGCTTAAACTGTAACTAAAAGTGCAATACACACTTCAACACACTATACACCATATTTGTGATTATTCACTATAAAACACTTCAAAACGAGGACATTATGAAAATATACGAGGATTCATAGGGAAAGTCAGAGGATAGCATTAGCAGAGCTAAAGAAACACATTACAAATCCCAAGAGGTTAGTTACAGAGTTATCACATTGTCAGTGAGTCTTATTCACAGCCAATCCCTCTGCCTTCTTGTTCCCTCTGCCCTCTGCCACAGGCTCTCTTCTATTCTTAGATCCTCTATTCCAAATGATCTACTTTTCACTTTTTTGTCCCAATATTACAGGCAATTCAAGAGCAATTCAGCTTGTCAGGTAAAAGACTACACTTGAAAGAGGATATATGAATTGAACAACGAATATAATGTCATGTTGTATCTTGTCATTGTTGTTGAGCTGTCTTAAAGAATAAAATGTCTTCCACTGACTAGACAGCTCTAAAAAAATTAATTTAGGATTGTCTACTGTTACCACATTCATACCATACAAACTCCATAACAACAATATATTAATTCAAAACAATTACAGATCAAATCTGTACAATCTGTTTTCAGTGGCCAAAGAGACAAACCAGAACGCCCTTCATTTAGCTGCTGCATAATAAGCAGATACTGAAAAAGGAAATTTAGAGACACGGGTTACAGTCATCAGGGCAGAACTCCATCTCAAGGCTAAGGAGGCATTAAGAGTTCCTATATCTGACCACTGCCTGAAGGCTCCCACTCTCCACATTGTGCCTGTTGCCCTATCTAGGGCAGCAATATCTGATGAGGTTTGACAGTTGTAAAAGACTGTCCGCATCAAAAAGGGAAAAAAAAACGGTCACATTCTGACTCTAGATAATAGATGTTGCCATTCTAAGCCAATAATAGTGTCTATAATGAAATCAGTGGAGCAGAAAAGAGGCGCTCTTTCATTTCCTTATGCAGGGCTGTGCGTTTTGTACATCCATTATTCATCAGGTCCTGGCCGCTGATAACTGTCCCATTTGCATCTGAATCAAGAATGCCTTATAACCTTCCCCCCAAAAGCACCATCCCATGCAAATGAAGTGACCTAAAAAAGAGCAGGTACTGTATTTAGTTATTTGTAAGACACTGTGACCTACTCTGGAGGTTGTGTCAATTTGGCAGCAAGATGGAACCTACATAGACAGTATCAGGTTACTTGCCTGTATCATAGATCTGGATGCAATGTTAAACTATAATTTGATAAAATTGTTTCTTATTAATTGACCCCAAAATGCAGTACATTTTTCACAGGTTGTCTGTATCTGTACTGTATCTTGTTCCGCCCTTTTTTCCCTAACATGCCCTACTTCCACGAACAAAAGACAGAGCAATAGTGCATCATAGAAAACGGTGAATAATCTTGGCCTTTTCTTTTCAGAGAACGCTTGACTCACTCCAGTACACTCAGCAGTTCAAAGGCGCAAGACTTCCCTATTAAAATCTCTGCTGCAAGTCAGGAACATAGCGTGTGATATTTGTGATCAATCATAACTGCAGAAAAAGATTGCACTGGCTCAAAATAATAAAAAAGATGCTACCCATAAAGGGGCGATCTGTTGAGGGATGAACTCCTCAGAGGAAAGTCTAACTGTGCCAGACAGACTGTTCAAAACCCCCAGTAGACAGACAGATTAATGGAGTGTGTCTTCATATACAGTAGTCGTCTTAAACCCAAGGTAAAGTTGGGTGCACTCCTGAGTTGTCTCAACAGCACAGTAAGGCAGCGTATGGTGAGATATGTGGAATGTTTGTGATCACAGGTGGGTTACTTCAATGTGTAAACTTGACTGTATAACATTTGACAATACTGTAAAACTGTTTCTATAACTCCTGCATTTACACAAAAGGATACACACATACACACACGCACACGTTTGTTTCACACATGCAACTGACACAACATTTCAAATTGCCAGAGGGCAAATGGGTAGAAAAGGGAAGTGGGGGCCTTTTGCGCTATCTGAGTTTAGGTCTTGCCCATTAAATAAGCTGGTGCTGCAGAGGTGAGCTGCATTGACAATGATGTATTGGAGAACACAATCCATTGCTGTTATGAATTGGTTGGCTCTGGTGTGGACAATGCTTGCGCACACACAGATACAAACACAGACACTCACAAACAAGTGTGCAGACGCAGACACAAACCAAGGCAGTGGTAGAGCCAATAGTATCTTCCTCTCTTCCAGACAAATTCAATTTTCATCCAGGACATATGTAAGCTGATTAAAACAGCCAACAAAGACTGTAGAAATATGTCAGATCCTCCAGGACTGGACACAATATTGAGTGCTGCTTTGGCAATGGGATGTACTCTCCTTCTCTGTCCCTCTTTCTCTAGTCTTTGTTCTTCTCTCTCGTGACCTTTATGTGTCACCAGATGCAACCATACTTCATTGTCTTTCTTTTCTCTATTACTTAGTTTTCCTTTATTTACTTCATGGGTATTTTTCTGACAGTCCTGCACATTTTATCTCTTATTATGCTATGAAATGACATGAGTTCTATCTAATTCCATTCAATTATATGTATAGTGCCAAATCATAACAAATTATCTCAAGACACTTTACATAAATAGTAGATTTAGACCACATTCTGACCACACTGTGACTTATTTATAATTTACAGAGACCCAACAATTCCTCCATGAGCAGCAACAAGTTATCTAAGTTATCTTTATCTATATCTGGCCATCCTCCATAGAGTCTATCCGACGTTCCTGCCTGTTATAGGGAAGGTTTTCGTTGCCACCGTACTCAATGGGGGTATTGTTGGGTCTATGTAAATCATAAATAAGCCAAAGAGTGTGGTCTATACCTACTATATATAGATCTATATATATCTATACCTACTATATATATATATATATATATATATATATATATATATATATATATATATATATATATAGATATACATATATATCTATAGATATACATATATATATATATATATATATATTCTAGCAATCATGCACATAGTGGCAACGAAAACATTCCTTTCCTCTATGTCGGATGACCATCTG